>NW_026646151.1:0-161087 GCF_949987535.1 Balaenoptera acutorostrata
ACAAGAATTCTGGATCATTTTAATGACACGGTCATGGAACATTGTGATGACAAGAATTCTGGAGCATTCTGATGACAAGGGCCATGGTGCATTGTGATGACACGGTCATGGAACTTTGTGATGACAAGCAATCTGGAGCATTATGATGACCAGGGCCATGGAGCATTGTGATGACACGGTCATGGAACACTGTGATGACAAGAATTCTGGAGCATTGTGATGACACAGTCATGGAACATTGTGATGACAAGAATTCTGGAGCATTGTGATGACACGGTCATGGAACATTGTGATGACAAGAAATCTGGAGCATTGTGATGAAAAGGGCCATGGAGCATTGTGATGACACGGTCATGGAACATTGTGATGACAAGAATTCTGGAGCATTGTGATGACAAGGACCATGGAGAATTGTGATGACACGGTCATGGAACATTGTGATGACAAGAATTCTGGAGCATTCTGATGACAAGGGCCATGGTGCATTGTGATGACACGGTCATGGAACTTTGTGATGACAAGCAATCTGGAGCATTGTGATGACCAGGGCCATGGAGCATTGTGATGACACGGTCATGGAACATTGTGATGACAAGAATTCTGGAGCATTGTGATGACAAGGGCCATGGAGCATTGTGATGACACGGTCATGGAACATTGTGATGACAAGAATTCTGGAGCATTGTGATTTCAAGTGCCATGGAGAATTGTGATGACATGGTCATGGAACATTGTGATGACAAGAATTCTGGAGCATTGTGATGACAAGGGCCATGGAGCATTGTGATGACACGGTCATGGAATATTGTGATGACAAGAATTATGGAGCATTGTGATGACACGTTCATGGAACATTGTGATGACAAGAATTATGGAGCATTGTGATGACACGGTCATGGAACATTCTGATGACACGAATTATGGAGCATTGTGATGACAATGGCCATGGAGCATTGTGATGACAAGGGCCATGGAGAATTGTGATGACATGGTCATGGAACATGGTGATGACAAGAATTCTGGAGCATTGTGAAGACAAGGGCCATGGAGAATTGTGATGACAAGTGTCAAAGAGCATTGTAATGAGAGGTTTCATTGTGCACCATGATGACAAGGGGGATTGAGTATTGTGATGAAACTGGTCCTGGAGCATTGTGATAACAAAAGCCATTGAGCATTGTGATGACAGGCATCATGGAGCATTGTGAAGAATGGGGACATGGGGAATTGTAATGACAATAGAGAAATGTGATGAAAATGGTCAGCAAGCAAAATGATTAAAGTGGTCATTTAGAATTGTCATGAAAAACTATATAGAGCATTGTGATGACAAAGGTCATGGAGAACTGTGATGACCAGGGTCATGTAGCATTGTGATGACACGGTCATGGAACATTGTGATGACAAGAATTATGGAGCATTGTGATGACACGGTCATGGAACATTGTGATGACAAGAATTCTGGAGCATTGTGATGACAAGGGCCATGGAGCATTGTGATGACATGGTCATGGAACATTGTGATGACAAGAATTCTGGAGCATTGTGATGACACGGTCATGGAACATTGTGATGACAAGAATTCTGGAGCATTGTGATGACACGGTCATGGAACATTGTGATGACAAGAAATCTGGAGCATTGTGATGAAAAGGGCCATGGAGCATTGTGATGACACGGTCATGGAACATTGTGATAACAAGAATTCTGGAGCATTGTGATGACAAGGACCATGGAACATTGTGATGACACGGTCATGGAACATTGTGATGACAAGAATTCTGGAGCATTCTGATGACAAGGGCCATGGTGCATTGTGATGACACGGTCATGGAACTTTGTGATGACAAGCAATCTGGAGCATTGTGATGACCAGGGCCATGGAGCATTGTGATGACACGGTCATGGAACATTGTGATGACAAGAATTCTGGAGCATTGTGATGACAAGGGCCATGGAGCATTGTGATGACACGGTCATGGAACATTGTGATGACAAGAATTCTGGAGCATTGTGATTTCAAGTGCCATGGAGAATTGTGATGACATGGTCATGGAACATTGTGATGACAAGAATTCTGGAGCATTGTGATGACATGTGTCATGGAGCATTGTAATGTAACTTTTCATTGTGCACCGTGATGACAAGGGGGATGGAGTATTGTGATGAAACTGGTCCTGGAGCTTTGTGATAACAAAAGCCATTGAGCATTGTGATGACAGGCATCATGGAGCATTGTGAAGAAAGGGGTCATGGGAAATTTTAATGACAATAGAGAAATGTGATGAAAATGGTCAGCAAGCAAAGTGATTAAAGTGGTCATATAGAATTGTCATGAAAATCTATATAGAGCATTGTGATGGCAACGGTCATGGAGAACTGTGATGACGAGAGTCATGTAGCATTGTGATGACACGGTCATGGAACATTGTGATGACAAGAATTATGGAGCATTGTGATGACACGGTCATGGAACATTGTGATGACAAGAATTATGGAGCATTGTGATGACACGGTCATGGAACATTGTGATGACAAGAATTCTGGAGCATTGTGATGACAAGGGCCATGGAGCATTGTGATGACACGGTCATGGAATATTGTGATGACAAGAATTATGGAGCATTGTGATGACACGTTCATGGAACATTGTGATGACAAGAATTATGGAGCATTGTGATGACACGGTCATGGAACATTGTGATGACACGAATTATGGAGCATTGTGATGACAATGGCCATGGAGCATTGTGATGACAAGGGCCATGGAGAATTGTGATGACATGGTCATGGAACATGGTGATGACAAGAATTCTGGAGCATTGTGAAGACAAGGGCCATGGAGAATTGTGATGACAAGTGTCAAAGAGCATTGTAATGAGAGGTTTCATTGTGCACCATGATGACAAGGGGGATTGAGTATTGTGATGAAACTGGTCCTGGAGCATTGTGATAACAAAAGCCATTGAGCATTGTGATGACAGGCATCATGGAGCATTGTGAAGAATGGGGACATGGGGAATTGTAATGACAATAGAGAAATGTGATGAAAATGGTCAGCAAGCAAAATGATTAAAGTGGTCATTTAGAATTGTCATGAAAAACTATATAGAGCATTGTGATGACAAAGGTCATGGAGAACTGTGATGACCAGGGTCATGTAGCATTGTGATGACACGGTCATGGAACATTGTGATGACAAGAATTATGGAGCATTGTGATGACACGGTCATGGAACATTGTGATGACAAGAATTCTGGAGCATTGTGATGACAAGGGCCATGGAGCATTGTGATGACATGGTCATGGAACATTGTGATGACAAGAATTCTGGAGCATTGTGATGACACGGTCATGGAACATTGTGATGACAAGAATTCTGGAGCATTGTGATGACAAGGTCATGGAACATTGTGATGACAAGAATTCTGGAGCATTGTGATGACACGGTCATGGAACATTGTGATGACAAGAAATCTGGAGCATTGTGATGAAAAGGGCCATGGAGCATTGTGATGACACGGTCATGGAACATTGTGATAACAAGAATTCTGGAGCATTGTGATGACAAGGACCATGGAACATTGTGATGACACGGTCATGGAACATTGTGATGACAAGAATTCTGGAGCATTCTGATGACAAGGGCCATGGTGCATTGTGATGACACGGTCATGGAACTTTGTGATGACAAGCAATCTGGAGCATTGTGATGACCAGGGCCATGGAGCATTGTGATGACACGGTCATGGAACATTGTGATGACAAGAATTCTGGAGCATTGTGATTTCAAGTGCCATGGAGAATTGTGATGACATGGTCATGGAACATTGTGATGACAAGAATTCTGGAGCATTGTGATGACAAGGGCCATGGAGCATTGTGATGACACGGTCATGGAATATTGTGATGACAAGAATTATGGAGCATTGTGATGACACGTTCATGGAACATTGTGATGACAAGAATTATGGAGCATTGTGATGACACGGTCATGGAACATTGTGATGACACGAATTATGGAGCATTGTGATGACAATGGCCATGGAGCATTGTGATGACAAGGGCCATGGAGAATTGTGATGACATGGTCATGGAACATGGTGATGACAAGAATTCTGGAGCATTGTGAAGACAAGGGCCATGGAGAATTGTGATGACAAGTGTCAAAGAGCATTGTAATGAGAGGTTTCATTGTGCACCATGATGACAAGGGGGATTGAGTATTGTGATGAAACTGGTCCTGGAGCATTGTGATAACAAAAGCCATTGAGCATTGTGATGACAGGCATCATGGAGCATTGTGAAGAATGGGGACATGGGGAATTGTAATGACAATAGAGAAATGTGATGAAAATGGTCAGCAAGCAAAATGATTAAAGTGGTCATTTAGAATTGTCATGAAAAACTATATAGAGCATTGTGATGACAAAGGTCATGGAGAACTGTGATGACCAGGGTCATATAGCATTGTGATGACACGGTCATGGAACATTGTGATGACAAGAATTATGGAGCATTGTGATGACACGGTCATGGAACATTGTGATGACAAGAATTCTGGAGCATTGTGATGACAAGGGCCATGGAGCATTGTGATGACATGGTCATGGAACATTGTGATGACAAGAATTCTGGAGCATTGTGATGACACGGTCATGGAACATTGTGATGACAAGAATTCTGGAGCATTGTGATGACACGGTCATGGAACATTGTGATGACAAGAAATCTGGAGCATTGTGATGAAAAGGGCCATGGAGCATTGTGATGACACGGTCATGGAACATTGTGATAACAAGAATTCTGGAGCATTGTGATGACAAGGACCATGGAACATTGTGATGACACGGTCATGGAACATTGTGATGACAAGAATTCTGGAGCATTCTGATGACAAGGGCCATGGTGCATTGTGATGACACGGTCATGGAACTTTGTGATGACAAGCAATCTGGAGCATTGTGATGACCAGGGCCATGGAGCATTGTGATGACACGGTCATGGAACATTGTGATGACAAGAATTCTGGAGCATTGTGATGACAAGGGCCATGGAGCATTGTGATGACACGGTCATGGAACATTGTGATGACAAGAATTCTGGAGCATTGTGATTTCAAGTGCCATGGAGAATTGTGATGACATGGTCATGGAACATTGTGATGACAAGAATTCTGGAGCATTGTGATGACATGTGTCATGGAGCATTGTAATGTAACTTTTCATTGTGCACCGTGATGACAAGGGGGATGGAGTATTGTGATGAAACTGGTCCTGGAGCTTTGTGATAACAAAAGCCATTGAGCATTGTGATGACAGGCATCATGGAGCATTGTGAAGAAAGGGGTCATGGGAAATTTTAATGACAATAGAGAAATGTGATGAAAATGGTCAGCAAGCAAAGTGATTAAAGTGGTCATATAGAATTGTCATGAAAATCTATATAGAGCATTGTGATGGCAAAGGTCATGGAGAACTGTGATGACGAGAGTCATGTAGCATTGTGATGACACGGTCATGGAACATTGTGATGACAAGAATTATGGAGCATTGTGATGACACGGTCATGGAACATTGTGATGACAAGAATTATGGAGCATTGTGATGACACGGTCATGGAACATTGTGATGACAAGAATTCTGGAGCATTGTGATGACAAGGGCCATGGAGCATTGTGATGACACGGTCATGGAACATTGTGATGACAAGAATTCTGGAGCATTGTGATGACACGGTCATGGAACATTGTGATGACAAGGATTCTGGAGAACTGTGATGACAAGGAACATGGAGCATTGTGATGACACGGTCATGGAACATTGTGATGACAAGGATTCTGGAGCATTGTGATGACACGGTCATGGAACATTGTGATGACAAGGATTCTGGAGCACTGTGATGACAAGGAACATGGAGCATTGTGATGACACGGTCATGGAACATTGTGATGACAAGGATTCTGGAGCATTGTGATGACAAGGACTATGGAGCATTGTGATGACACGGTCACGGAACATTGTGATGACAAGAATTCTGGAGCATTGTGATGACAAGGGCCATGGTGCATTGTGATGACACGGTCATGGAACTTTGTGATGACAAGCAATCTGGAGCATTGTGATGACCAGGGCCATGGAGCATTGTGATGACACGGTCATGGAACATTGTGATGACAAGAATTCTGGAGCATTGTGATGACAAGGGCCATGGAGCATTGTGATGACACGGTCATGGAACATTGTGATGAGAAGAATTCTGGAGCATTGTGATGACAAGGGCCATGGAGAATTGTGATGACATGGTCATGGAACATTGTGATGACAAGAATTCTGGAGCATTTTGATGACAAGGGCCATGGAGCATTGTGATGACACGGTCATGGAACATTGTGATGACAAGAATTCTGGAGCATTGTGATGACACGGTCATGGAACATTGTGATGACAAGAATTCTGGAGCATTGTGATGACACGGTCATGGAACATTGTGATGACAAGAAATCTGGTGCATTGTGATGACAAGGGCCATGGAGCATTGTGATGACACGTTCATGGAACATTGTGATGAAAAGGATTCTGGAGCATTGTGATGACAAGGACCATGGAGCATTGTGATGACACGGTCATGGAACATTGTGATGACAAGAATTCTGGAGCATTGTGATGACAAGGGCCATGGTGCATTGTGATGACACGGTCATGGAACTTTGTGATGACAAGCAATCTGGAGCATTGTGATGACCAGGGCCATGGAGCATTGTGATGACACGGTCATGGAACATTGTGATGACAAGAATTCTGGAGCATTGTGATGACAAGGGCCATGGAGCATTGTGATGACATGGTCATGGAACATTGTGATGACAAGTACTCTGGAGAATTGTGATGACAAGGGCCATGGAGAATTGTGATGACATGGTCATGGAACATTGTGATGACAAGAATTCTGGAGCATTGTGATGACAAGGGCCATGGAGCATTGTGATGACACGGTCATAGAACATTGTGATGACAAGAATTCTGGAGCATTGTGATGACACGGTCATGGAACATTGTGATGACAAGAATTCTGGAGCATTGTGATGACACGGTCATGGAACATTGTGATGACAAGAAATCTGGTGCATTGTGATGACAAGGGCCATGGAGCATTGTGATGACACGGTCATGGAACATTGTGATGACAAGGATTCTGGAGCATTGTGATGACAAGGACCATGGAGCATTGTGATGACACGGTCATGGAACATTGTGATGACAAGAATTCTGGAGCATTGTGATGACAAGGGCCATGGTGCATTGTGATGACACGGTCATGGAACATTGTGATGACAAGAATTCTGGAGCATTGTGATGACAAGAATTCTGGAGCATTGTGATGACACGGTCATGGAACATTGTGATGACAAGAATTCTGGAGCATTGTGATGACAAGAATTCTGGAGCATTGTGATGACATGGTCAGCGAACATTGTGATGACACGGTCATGGAACATTTTGATGACAAGAATTATGGAGCATTGTGATGACACGGTCATGGAACCTTGTGATGACAAGAATTCTGGAGCATTGTGATTACAAGGGCCATGGAGCATTGTGATGACACGGTCATGGAACACTGTGATGACAAGAATTCTGGAGCATTGTGATGACACAGTCATGGAACATTGTGATTACAAGAATTCTGGAGCATTGTGATGACACGGTCATGGAACATTGTGATGACAAGAAATCTGGAGCATTGTGATGAAAAGGGCCATGGAGCATTGTGATGACACGATCATGGAACATTGTGATGACAAGAATTCTGGAGCATTGTGATGACAAGGGCCATGGAGCATTGTGATGACACGGTCATGGAACATTGTGATGACAAGAATTCTGGAGCATTGTGATTTCAAGTGCCATGGAGAATTGTGATGACATGGTCATGGAACATTGTGATGACAAGAATTCTGGAGCATTGTGATGACAAGGGCCATGGAGCATTGTGATGACACGGTCATGGAATATTGTGATGACAAGAATTATGGAGCATTGTGATGACACGTTCATGGAACATTGTGATGACAAGAATTATGGAGCATTGTGATGACACAGTCATGGAACATTGTGATGACACGAATTATGGAGCATTGTGATGACAATGGCCATGGAGCATTGTGATGACAAGGGCCATGGAGAATTGTGATGACATGGTCATGGAACATGGTGATGACAAGAATTCTGGAGCATTGTGAACACAAGGGCCATGGAGCATTGTGATGACAAGTGTCATGGAGCATTGTAATGAGAGGTTTCATTGTGCACCGTGATGACAAGGGGGATGGAGTATTGTGATGAAACTGGTCCTGGAGCATTGTGATAACAAAAGCCATTGAGCATTGTGATGACAGGCATCATGGAGCATTGTGAAGAATGGGGACATGGGGAATTGTAATGACAATAGAGAAATGTGATGAAAATGGTCAGCAAGCAAAATGATTAAAGTGGTCATTTAGAATTGTCATGAAAAACTATATAGAGCATTGTGATGACAAAGGTCATGGAGAACTGTGATGACCAGGGTCATGTAGCATTGTGATGACACGGTCATGGAACATTGTGATGACAAGAATTATGGAGCATTGTGATGACACGGTCATGGAACATTGTGATGACAAGAATTCTGGAGCATTGTGATGACAAGGGCCATGGAGCATTGTGATGACATGGTCATGGAACATTGTGATGACAAGAATTCTGGAGCATTGTGATGACACGGTCATGGAACATTGTGATGACAAGAATTCTGGAGCATTGTGATGACACGGTCATGGAACATTGTGATGACAAGAAATCTGGAGCATTGTGATGAAAAGGGCCATGGAGCATTGTGATGACACGGTCATGGAACATTGTGATAACAAGAATTCTGGAGCATTGTGATGACAAGGACCATGGAACATTGTGATGACACGGTCATGGAACATTGTGATGACAAGAATTCTGGAGCATTCTGATGACAAGGGCCATGGTGCATTGTGATGACACGGTCATGGAACTTTGTGATGACAAGCAATCTGGAGCATTGTGATGACCAGGGCCATGGAGCATTGTGATGACACGGTCATGGAACATTGTGATGACAAGAATTCTGGAGCATTGTGATGACAAGGGCCATGGAGCATTGTGATGACACGGTCATGGAACATTGTGATGACAAGAATTCTGGAGCATTGTGATTTCAAGTGCCATGGAGAATTGTGATGACATGGTCATGGAACATTGTGATGACAAGAATTCTGGAGCATTGTGATGACATGTGTCATGGAGCATTGTAATGTAACTTTTCATTGTGCACCGTGATGACAAGGGGGATGGAGTATTGTGATGAAACTGGTCCTGGAGCTTTGTGATAACAAAAGCCATTGAGCATTGTGATGACAGGCATCATGGAGCATTGTGAAGAAAGGGGTCATGGGAAATTTTAATGACAATAGAGAAATGTGATGAAAATGGTCAGCAAGCAAAGTGATTAAAGTGGTCATATAGAATTGTCATGAAAATCTATATAGAGCATTGTGATGGCAAAGGTCATGGAGAACTGTGATGACGAGAGTCATGTAGCATTGTGATGACACGGTCATGGAACATTGTGATGACAAGAATTATGGAGCATTGTGATGACACGGTCATGGAACATTGTGATGACAAGAATTATGGAGCATTGTGATGACACGGTCATGGAACATTGTGATGACAAGAATTCTGGAGCATTTTGATGACAAGGGCCATGGAGCATTGTGATGACACGGTCATGGAACATTGTGATGACAAGAATTCTGGAGCATTGTGATGACACGGTCATGGAACATTGTGATGACAAGGATTCTGGAGCACTGTGATGACAAGGAACATGGAGCATTGTGATGACACGGTCATGGAACATTGTGATGACAAGGATTCTGGAGCATTGTGATGACAAGGACTATGGAGCATTGTGATGACACGGTCACGGAACATTGTGATGACAAGAATTCTGGAGCATTGTGATGACAAGGGCCATGGTGCATTGTGATGACACGGTCATGGAACTTTGTGATGACAAGCAATCTGGAGCATTGTGATGACCAGGGCCATGGAGCATTGTGATGACACGGTCATGGAACATTGTGATGACAAGAATTCTGGAGCATTGTGATGACAAGGGCCATGGAGCATTGTGATGACACGGTCATGGAACATTGTGATGAGAAGAATTCTGGAGCATTGTGATGACAAGGGCCATGGAGAATTGTGATGACATGGTCATGGAACATTGTGATGACAAGAATTCTGGAGCATTTTGATGACAAGGGCCATGGAGCATTGTGATGACACGGTCATGGAACATTGTGATGACAAGAATTCTGGAGCATTGTGATGACACGGTCATGGAACATTGTGATGACAAGAATTCTGGAGCATTGTGATGACACGGTCATGGAACATTGTGATGACAAGAAATCTGGTGCATTGTGATGACAAGGGCCATGGAGCATTGTGATGACACGTTCATGGAACATTGTGATGAAAAGGATTCTGGAGCATTGTGATGACAAGGACCATGGAGCATTGTGATGACACGGTCATGGAACATTGTGATGACAAGAATTCTGGAGCATTGTGATGACAAGGGCCATGGTGCATTGTGATGACACGGTCATGGAACTTTGTGATGACAAGCAATCTGGAGCATTGTGATGACCAGGGCCATGGAGCATTGTGATGACACGGTCATGGAACATTGTGATGACAAGAATTCTGGAGCATTGTGATGACAAGGGCCATGGAGCATTGTGATGACATGGTCATGGAACATTGTGATGACAAGTACTCTGGAGAATTGTGATGACAAGGGCCATGGAGAATTGTGATGACATGGTCATGGAACATTGTGATGACAAGAATTCTGGAGCATTGTGATGACAAGGGCCATGGAGCATTGTGATGACACGGTCATAGAACATTGTGATGACAAGAATTCTGGAGCATTGTGATGACACGGTCATGGAACATTGTGATGACAAGAATTCTGGAGCATTGTGATGACACGGTCATGGAACATTGTGATGACAAGAAATCTGGTGCATTGTGATGACAAGGGCCATGGAGCATTGTGATGACACGGTCATGGAACATTGTGATGACAAGGATTCTGGAGCATTGTGATGACAAGGACCATGGAGCATTGTGATGACACGGTCATGGAACATTGTGATGACAAGAATTCTGGAGCATTGTGATGACAAGGGCCATGGTGCATTGTGATGACACGGTCATGGAACATTGTGATGACAAGAATTCTGGAGCATTGTGATGACAAGAATTCTGGAGCATTGTGATGACACGGTCATGGAACATTGTGATGACAAGAATTCTGGAGCATTGTGATGACAAGAATTCTGGAGCATTGTGATGACATGGTCAGCGAACATTGTGATGACACGGTCATGGAATATTTTGATGACAAGAATTATGGAGCATTGTGATGACACGGTCATGGAACCTTGTGATGACAAGAATTCTGGAGCATTGTGATTACAAGGGCCATGGAGCATTGTGATGACACGGTCATGGAACACTGTGATGACAAGAATTCTGGAGCATTGTGATGACACAGTCATGGAACATTGTGATTACAAGAATTCTGGAGCATTGTGATGACACGGTCATGGAACATTGTGATGACAAGAAATCTGGAGCATTGTGATGAAAAGGGCCATGGAGCATTGTGATGACACGATCATGGAACATTGTGATGACAAGAATTCTGGAGCATTGTGATGACAAGGGCCATGGAGCATTGTGATGACACGGTCATGGAACATTGTGATGACAAGAATTCTGGAGCATTGTGATTTCAAGTGCCATGGAGAATTGTGATGACATGGTCATGGAACATTGTGATGACAAGAATTCTGGAGCATTGTGATGACAAGGGCCATGGAGCATTGTGATGACACGGTCATGGAATATTGTGATGACAAGAATTATGGAGCATTGTGATGACACGTTCATGGAACATTGTGATGACAAGAATTATCGAGCATTGTGATGACACAGTCATGGAACATTGTGATGACACGAATTATGGAGCATTGTGATGACAATGGCCATGGAGCATTGTGATGACAAGGGCCATGGAGAATTGTGATGACATGGTCATGGAACATGGTGATGACAAGAATTCTGGAGCATTGTGAACACAAGGGCCATGGAGCATTGTGATGACAAGTGTCATGGAGCATTGTAATGAGAGGTTTCATTGTGCACCGTGATGACAAGGGGGATGGAGTATTGTGATGAAACTGGTCCTGGAGCATTGTGATAACAAAAGCCATTGAGCATTGTGATGACAGGCATCATGGAGCATTGTGAAGAATGGGGACATGGGGAATTGTAATGACAATAGAGAAATGTGATGAAAATGGTCAGCAAGCAAAATGATTAAAGTGGTCATTTAGAATTGTCATGAAAAACTATATAGAGCATTGTGATGACAAAGGTCATGGAGAACTGTGATGACCAGGGTCATGTAGCATTGTGATGACACGGTCATGGAACATTGTGATGACAAGAATTATGGAGCATTGTGATGACACGGTCATGGAACATTGTGATGACAAGAATTCTGGAGCATTGTGATGACAAGGGCCATGGAGCATTGTGATGACATGGTCATGGAACATTGTGATGACAAGAATTCTGGAGCATTGTGATGACACGGTCATGGAACATTGTGATGACAAGAATTCTGGAGCATTGTGATGACACGGTCATGGAACATTGTGATGACAAGAAATCTGGAGCATTGTGATGAAAAGGGCCATGGAGCATTGTGATGACACGGTCATGGAACATTGTGATAACAAGAATTCTGGAGCATTGTGATGACAAGGACCATGGAACATTGTGATGACACGGTCATGGAACATTGTGATGACAAGAATTCTGGAGCATTCTGATGACAAGGGCCATGGTGCATTGTGATGACACGGTCATGGAACTTTGTGATGACAAGCAATCTGGAGCATTGTGATGACCAGGGCCATGGAGCATTGTGATGACACGGTCATGGAACATTGTGATGACAAGAATTCTGGAGCATTGTGATGACAAGGGCCATGGAGCATTGTGATGACACGGTCATGGAACATTGTGATGACAAGAATTCTGGAGCATTGTGATTTCAAGTGCCATGGAGAATTGTGATGACATGGTCATGGAACATTGTGATGACAAGAATTCTGGAGCATTGTGATGACAAGGGCCATGGAGCATTGTGATGACACGGTCATGGAATATTGTGATGACAAGAATTATGGAGCATTGTGATGACACGTTCATGGAACATTGTGATGAAAAGAATTATGGAGCATTGTGATGACACGGTCATGGAACATTGTGATGACACGAATTATGGAGCATTGTGATGACAAGGGCCATGGAGCATTGTGATGACAAGGGCCATGGAGAATTGTGATGACATGGTCATGGAACATGGTGATGACAAGAATTCTGGAGCATTGTGAACACAAGGGCCATGGAGCATTGTGATGACAAGTGTCATGGAGCATTGTAATGAGAGGTTTCATTGTGCACCGTGATGACAAGGGGGATGGAGTATTGTGATGAAACTGGTCCTGGAGCATTGTGATAACAAAAGCCATTGAGCATTGTGATGACAGGCATCATGGAGCATTGTGAAGAATGGGGACATGGGGAATTGTAATGACAATAGAGAAATGTGATGAAAATGGTCAGCAAGCAAAATGATTAAAGTGGTCATTTAGAATTGTCATGAAAAACTATATAGAGCATTGTGATGACAAAGGTCATGGAGAACTGTGATGACCAGGGTCATGTAGCATTGTGATGACACGGTCATGGAACATTGTGATGACAAGAATTCTGGAGCATTCTGATGACAAGGGCCATGGTGCATTGTGATGACACGGTCATGGAACTTTGTGATGACAAGCAATCTGGAGCATTGTGATGACCAGGGCCATGGAGCATTGTGATGACACGGTCATGGAACATTGTGATGACAAGAATTCTGGAGCATTGTGATGACAAGGGCCATGGAGCATTGTGATGACACGGTCATGGAACATTGTGATGACAAGAATTCTGGAGCATTTTGATTTCAAGTGCCATGGAGAATTGTGATGACATGGTCATGGAACATTGTGATGACAAGAATTCTGGAGCATTGTGATGACAAGGGCCATGGAGCATTGTGATGACACGGTCATGGAATATTGTGATGACAAGAATTATGGAGCATTGTGATGACACGTTCATGGAACATTGTGATGACAAGAATTATGGAGCATTGTGATGACACGGTCATGGAACATTGTGATGACACGAATTATGGAGCATTGTGATGACAATGGCCATGGAGCATTGTGATGACAAGGGCCATGGAGAATTGTGATGACATGGTCATGGAACATGGTGATGACAAGAATTCTGGAGCATTGTGAAGACAAGGGCCATGGAGAATTGTGATGACAAGTGTCAAAGAGCATTGTAATGAGAGGTTTCATTGTGCACCATGATGACAAGGGGGATTGAGTATTGTGATGAAACTGGTCCTGGAGCATTGTGATAACAAAAGCCATTGAGCATTGTGATGACAGGCATCATGGAGCATTGTGAAGAATGGGGACATGGGGAATTGTAATGACAATAGAGAAATGTGATGAAAATGGTCAGCAAGCAAAATGATTAAAGTGGTCATTTAGAATTGTCATGAAAAACTATATAGAGCATTGTGATGACAAAGGTCATGGAGAACTGTGATGACCAGGGTCATGTAGCATTGTGATGACACGGTAATGGAACATTGTGATGACAAGAATTATGGAGCATTGTGATGACACGGTCATGGAACATTGTGATGACAAGAATTCTGGAGCATTGTGATGACAAGGGCCATGGAGCATTGTGATGACATGGTCATGGAACATTGTGATGACAAGAATTCTGGAGCATTGTGATGACACGGTCATGGAACATTGTGATGACAAGAATTCTGGAGCATTGTGATGACACGGTCATGGAACATTGTGATGACAAGAAATCTGGAGCATTGTGATGAAAAGGGCCATGGAGCATTGTGATGACACGGTCATGGAACATTGTGATAACAAGAATTCTGGAGCATTGTGATGACAAGGACCATGGAACATTGTGATGACACGGTCATGGAACATTGTGATGACAAGAATTCTGGAGCATTCTGATGACAAGGGCCATGGTGCATTGTGATGACACGGTCATGGAACTTTGTGATGACAAGCAATCTGGAGCATTGTGATGACCAGGGCCATGGAGCATTGTGATGACACGGTCATGGAACATTGTGATGACAAGAATTCTGGAGCATTGTGATGACAAGGGCCATGGAGCATTGTGATGACACGGTCATGGAACATTGTGATGACAAGAATTCTGGAGCATTGTGATTTCAAGTGCCATGGAGAATTGTGATGACATGGTCATGGAACATTGTGATGACAAGAATTCTGGAGCATTGTGATGACATGTGTCATGGAGCATTGTAATGTAACTTTTCATTGTGCACCGTGATGACAAGGGGGATGGAGTATTGTGATGAAACTGGTCCTGGAGCTTTGTGATAACAAAAGCCATTGAGCATTGTGATGACAGGCATCATGGAGCATTGTGAAGAAAGGGGTCATGGGAAATTTTAATGACAATAGAGAAATGTGATGAAAATGGTCAGCAAGCAAAGTGATTAAAGTGGTCATATAGAATTGTCATGAAAATCTATATAGAGCATTGTGATGGCAAAGGTCATGGAGAACTGTGATGACGAGAGTCATGTAGCATTGTGATGACACGGTCATGGAACATTGTGATGAAAAGAATTATGGAGCATTGTGATGACACGATCATGGAACATTGTGATGACAAGAATTCTGGAGCATTGTGATGACAAGGGCCATGGAGCATTGTGATGACACGGTCATGGAACAATGTGATGACAAGAATTCTGGAGCATTGTGATGACAAGGGCCATGGAGCATTGTGATGACATGGTCATCGAACATTGTGATGACAAGAATTCTGGAGCATTGTGCTGACAAGGGCCATGGAGCATTGTGATGACACGGTCATGGAACATTGTGATGACAAGAATTCTGGAGCATTGTGATGACAAGGGCCATGGAGCATTGTGATGACACGGTCATGGAACATTGTGATGACAAGAATTCTGGAGCATTGTGATTACAAGTGCCATGGAGAATTGTGATGACATGGTCATGGAACATTGTGATGACAAGAATTCTGGAGCATTGTGATGACAAGGGCCATGGAGCATTGTGATGACACGGTCATGGAATATTGTGATGACAAGAATTATGGAGCATTGTGATGACACGGTCATGGAACATTGTTATGACAAGAAATATGGAGCATTGTGATGACACGGTCATGGAACATTGTGATGACAAGAATTCTGGAGCAGTGTGATGACAAGGGCCATGGAGCATTGTGATGACACGGTCATGGAACATTGTGATGACAAGAATTCTGGAGCATTGTGATGACAAAGGCCATGGTGCATTGTCATGACACGGTCATGGAACTTTGTGATGAAAAGCAATCTGGAGCATTGTGATGACCAGGGCCATGGAGCATTGTGATGACACGGTCATGGAACATTGTGATGACAAGAATTCTGGAGCATTGTGATGACAAGAATTCTGGAGCATTGTGATGACATGGTCATAGAACATTGTGATGACAAGAATTCTGGAGCATTGTGATGACACGGTCATGGAACATTTTGATGACAAAAATTATGGAGCATTGTGATGACACGGTCATGGAACCTTGTGATGACAAGAATTCTGGAGGATTGTGATGACAAGGGCCATGGAGCATTGTGATGACACGGTCATGGAACACTGTGATGACAAGAATTCTGGAGAATTGTGATGACAAGGGCCATGGAGCATTGTGATGACACGGTCATGGAACATTGTGATGACAAGAATTCTGGAGCATTGTGATGACAAGGGCCATGGTGCATTGTGATGACACGGTCATGGAACTTTGTGATGACAAGCAATCTGGAGCATTGTGATGACCAGGCCCATGGAGCATTGTGATGACACGGTCATGGAACATTGTGATGACAAGAATTCTGGAGCATTGTGATGAAAAGAATTCTGGAGCATTGTGATGACACTGTCATGGAACATTGTGATGACAAGAATTCTGGAGCATTGTGATGACACGGTCATGGAACATTTTGATGACAAGAATTATGGAGCATTGTGATGACACGGTCATGGAACATTGTGATTACAAGAAATCTGGAGCATTGTGATGACAAGGGCCATGGAGCATTGTGATGACACGGTCATGGAACATTGTGATGACAAGAATTCTGGAGCATTGTGATGACAAGGGCCATGGAGCATTGTGATGACACGGTCATGGAACATTGTGATGAAAAGAATTCTGGAGCATTGTGATGACACGGTCATGGAACATTGTGATGACAAGAATTCTGGAGCATTGTGATGACACGGTCATGGAACATTGTGATGACAAGAAATCTGGTGCATTGTGATGACAAGGGCCATGGAGCATTGTGATGACACGGTCATGGAACATTGTGATGACAAGGATTCTGGAGCATTGTGATGACAAGGACCATGGAGCATTGTGATGACACGGTCATGGAAAATTGTGATGACAAGAATTCTGGAGCATTGTGATGACAAGGGCCATGGTGCATTGTGATGTCACGGTCATGGAACTTTGTGATGACAAGCAATCTGGAGCATTGTTATGACCAGGGCCATGGAGCATTGTGATGAAACGGTCATGGAACATTGTGATGACAAGAATTCTGGAGCATTGTGATGACAAGGGCCATGGAGCATTGTGATGACACGGTCATGGAACATTGTGATGACAAGAATTCTGGAGAATTGTGATGACAAGGGCCATGGAGAATTGTGATGACATGGTCATGGAACATTGTGATGACAAGAATTCTGGAGCATTGTGATGACACGGTCATGGAACATTGTGATGACAAGAATTATGGAGCATTGTGATGACAAGGGCCATGGAGCATTGTGATGACACGGTCATGGAACATTGTGATGACAAGAATTCTGGAGCATTGTGATGACAAGGGCCATGGAGCATTGTGATGACAAGGGCCATGGAGTATTGTGATGACATGGTCATGGAACATGGTGATGACAAGAATTCTGGAGCATTGTGAAGACAAGGGCCATGGAGCATTGTGATGACAAGTGTCATGGAGCATTGTAATGAGAGGTTTCATTGTGCACCGTGATGACAAGGGGAATGGAGTATTGTGATGAAACTGGTCCTGGAGCATTGTTATAACAAAAGCCATTGAGCATTGTGATGACAGGCATCATGGAGCATTGTGAAGAATGGGGACATGGGGAATTGTAATGACAATAGAGAAATGTGATGAAAATGGTCAGCAAGCAAAATGATTAAAGTGGTCATTTAGAATTGTCATGAAAAACTATATAGAGCATTGTGATGACAAAGGTCATGGAGAACTGTGAATACCAGGGTCATGTAGCATTGTGATGACACGGTCATGGAACATTGTGATGACAAGAATTATGGAGCATTGTGATGACACGGTCATGGAACATTGTGATGACAAGCAATCTGGAGCATTGTGATGACCAGGGCCATGGAGCATTGTGATGACACGGTCATGGAATATTGTGATGACAAGAATTCTGGAGCATTGTGATGACACGGTCATGGAACATTGTGATGACAAGAATTCTGGAGCATTGTGATGACACGGTCATGGAACATTGTGATGACAAGAATTCTGGAGCATTGTGATGACACAGTCATGGAACATTGTGATGACAAGAAATCTGGTGCATTGTGATGACAAGGGCCATGGAGCATTGTGATGACAAGTGTCATGGAGCATTGTAATGAGAGGTTTCATTGTGCACCGTGATGACAAGGGGGATGGAGTATTGTGATGAAACTGGTCCTGGAGCATTGTGATAACAAAAGGCATTGAGCATTGTGATGACAGGCATCATGGAGCATTGATAAGAATGGGGACATGGGGAATTGTAATGACAATAGAGAAATGTGATGAAAATGGTCAGCAAGCAAAATGATTAAAGTGGTCATTTAGAATTGTCATGAAAAATTATATAGTGCATTGTGATGACAAAGGTCATGGAGAACTGTGATGACCAGGGTCATGTAGCATTGTGATGACACGGTCATGGAACATTGTGATGACAAGAATTCTGGAGCATTGTGATGACAAGGGCCATGGAGCATTGTGATGACACGGTCATGGAACATTGTGATGACAAGAATTCTGGAGCATTGTGATGACACGGTCATGGAACATTGTGATGACAAGAATTCTGGAGCATTGTGATGACACGGTCATGGAACATTGTGATGACAAGAAATCTGGTGCATTGTGATGACAAGGGCCATGGAGCATTGTGATGACACGTTCATGGAACATTGTGATGAAAAGGATTCTGGAGCATTGTGATGACAAGGACCATGGAGCATTGTGATGACACGGTCATGGAACTTTGTGATGACAAGCAATCTGGAGCATTGTGATGACCAGGGCCATGGAGCATTGTGATGACACGGTCATGGAACATTTTGATGACAAGAATTCTGGAGCATTGTGATGACAAGGGCCATGGAGCATTGTGATGACACGGTCATGGAACATTGTGATGAAAAGTACTCTGGAGCATTGTGATGACAAGGGCCATGGAGAATTGTGATGACATGGTCATGGAACATTGTGATGACAAGAATTCTGGAGCATTGTGATGACAAGGGCCATGGAGCATTGTGATGACACAGTCATAGAACATTGTGATGACAAGAATTCTGGAGCATTGTGATGACACGGTCATGGAACATTGTGATGACAAGAATTTTGGAGCATTGTGATGACACGGTCATGGAACATTGTGATGACAAGAAATCTGGTGCATTGTGATGACAAGGGCCATGGAGCATTGTGATGACACGGTCATGGAACATTGTGATAACAAGGATTCTGGAGCATTGTGATGACAACGACCATGGAGCATTGTGATGACACGGTCATGGAACATTGTGATGACAAGAATTCTGGAGCATTGTGATGACAAGGGCCATGGTGCATTGTGATGACACGGTCATGGAACATTGTGATGACAAGAATTCTGGAGCATTGTGATGACAAGAATTCTGGAGCATTGTGATGACACGGTCATGGAACATTGTGATGACAAGAATTCTGGAGCATTGTGATGACAAGAATTCTGGAGCATTGTGATGACATGGTCAGCGAACATTGTGATGACACGGTCATGGAACATTTTGATGACAAGAATTATGGAGCATTGTGATGACACGGTCATGGAACCTGGTGATGACAAGAATTCTGGAGCATTGTGATTACAAGGGCCATGGAGCATTGTGATGACACGGTCATGGAACACTGTGATGACAAGAATTCTGGAGCATTGTGATGACACAGTCATGGAACATTGTGATGACAAGAATTCTGGAGCATTGTGATGACACGGTCATGGAACATTGTGATGACAAGAAATCTGGAGCATTGTGATGAAAAGGGCCATGGAGCATTGTGATGACACGGTCATGGAACATTGTGATGACAAGAATTCTGGAGCATTGTGATGACAAGGACCATGGAGAATTGTGATGACACGGTCATGGAACATTGTGATGACAAGAATTCTGGAGCATTCTGATGACAAGGGCCATGGTGCATTGTGATGACACGGTCATGGAACTTTGTGATGACAAGCAATCTGGAGCATTGTGATGACCAGGGCCATGGAGCATTGTGATGACACGGTCATGGAACATTGTGATGACAAGAATTCTGGAGCATTGTGATGACAAGGGCCATGGAGCATTGTGATGACACGGTCATGGAACATTGTGATGACAAGAATTCTGGAGCATTGTGATTTCAAGTGCCATGGAGAATTGTGATGACATGGTCATGGAACATTGTGATGACAAGAATTCTGGAGCATTGTGATGACAAGGGCCATGGAGCATTGTGATGACACGGTCATGGAATATTGTGATGACAAGAATTATGGAGCATTGTGATGACACGTTCATGGAACATTGTGATGACAAGAATTATGGAGCATTGTGATGACACGGTCATGGAACATTGTGATGACACGAATTATGGAGCATTGTGATGACAATGGCCATGGAGCATTGTGATGACAAAGGCCATGGAGAATTGTGATGACATGGTCATGGAACATGGTGATGACAAGAATTCTGGAGCATTGTGAACACAAGGGCCATGGAGCATTGTGATGACAAGTGTCATGGAGCATTGTAATGAGAGGTTTCATTGTGCACCGTGATGACAAGGGGGATGGAGTATTGTGATGAAACTGGTCCTGGAGCATTGTGATAACAAAAGCCATTGAGCATTGTGATGACAGGCATCATGGAGCATTGTGAAGAATGGGGACATGGGGAATTGTAATGACAATAGAGAAATGTGATGAAAATGGTCAGCAAGCAAAATGATTAAAGTGGTCATTTAGAATTGTCATGAAAAACTATATAGAGCATTGTGATGACAAAGGTCATGGAGAACTGTGATGACCAGGGTCATGTAGCATTGTGATGACACGGTAATGGAACATTGTGATGACAAGAATTATGGAGCATTGTGATGACACGGTCATGGAACATTGTGATGACAAGAATTATGGAGCATTGTGATGACACGGTCATGGAACATTGTGATGACAAGAATTCTGGAGAATTGTGATGACAAGGGCCATGGAGAATTGTGATGACATGGTCATGGAACATTGTGATGACAAGAATTCTGGAGCATTGTGATGACACGGTCATGGAACATTGTGATGACAAGAATTATGGAGCATTGTGATGACAAGGGCCATGGAGCATTGTGATGACACGGTCATGGAACATTGTGATGACAAGAATTCTGGAGCATTGTGATGACAAGGGCCATGGAGCATTGTGATGACAAGGGCCATGGAGTATTGTGATGACATGGTCATGGAACATGGTGATGACAAGAATTCTGGAGCATTGTGAAGACAAGGGCCATGGAGCATTGTGATGACAAGTGTCATGGAGCATTGTAATGAGAGGTTTCATTGTGCACCGTGATGACAAGGGGAATGGAGTATTGTGATGAAACTGGTCCTGGAGCATTGTTATAACAAAAGCCATTGAGCATTGTGATGACAGGCATCATGGAGCATTGTGAAGAATGGGGACATGGGGAATTGTAATGACAATAGAGAAATGTGATGAAAATGGTCAGCAAGCAAAATGATTAAAGTGGTCATTTAGAATTGTCATGAAAAACTATATAGAGCATTGTGATGACAAAGGTCATGGAGAACTGTGAATACCAGGGTCATGTAGCATTGTGATGACACGGTCATGGAACATTGTGATGACAAGAATTATGGAGCATTGTGATGACACGGTCATGGAACATTGTGATGACAAGAATTCTGGAGCATTGTGATGACAAGGGCCATGGAGCATTGTGATGACACGGTCATGGAACATTGTGATGACAAGAATTCTGGAGCATTGTGATGACACGGTCATGGAACATTGTGATGACAAGAATTCTGGAGCATTGTGATGACACGGTCATGGAACATTGTGATGACAAGAAATCTGGTGCATTGTGATGACAAGGGCCATGGAGCATTGTGATGACACGGTCATAGAACATTGTGATGACAAGGATTCTGGAGCATTGTGATGACAAGGACTATGGAGCATTGTGATGACACGGTCACGGAACATTGTGATGACAAGAATTCTGGAGCATTGTGATGACAAGGGCCATGGTGCATTGTGATGACACGGTCATGGAACTTTGTGATGACAAGCAATCTGGAGCATTGTGATGACCAGGGCCATGGAGCATTGTGATGACACGGTCATGGAACATTGTGATGACAAGAATTCTGGAGCATTGTGATGACAAGGGCCATGGAGCATTGTGATGACACGGTCATGGAACATTGTGATGAGAAGAATTCTGGAGCATTGTGATGACAAGGGCCATGGAGAATTGTGATGACATGGTCATGGAACATTGTGATGACAAGAATTCTGGAGCATTGTGATGACAAGGGCCATGGAGCATTGTGATGACACGGTCATGGAATATTGTGATGACAAGAATTCTGGAGCATTGTGATGACACGGTCATGGAACATTGTGATGACAAGAATTCTGGAGCATTGTGATGACACGGTCATGGAACATTGTGATGACAAGAAATCTGGTGCATTGTGATGACAAGGGCCATGGAGCATTGTGATGACAAGTGTCATGGAGCATTGTAATGAGAGGTTTCATTGTGCACCGTGATGACAAGGGGGATGGAGTATTGTGATGAAACTGGTCCTGGAGCATTGTGATAACAAAAGGCATTGAGCATTGTGATGACAGGCATCATGGAGCATTGATAAGAATGGGGACATGGGGAATTGTAATGACAATAGAGAAATGTGATGAAAATGGTCAGCAAGCAAAATGATTAAAGTGGTCATTTAGAATTGTCATGAAAAATTATATAGTGCATTGTGATGACAAAGGTCATGGAGAACTGTGATGACCAGGGTCATGTAGCATTGTGATGACACGGTCATGGAACATTGTGATGACAAGAATTATGGAGCATTGTGATGACACGGTCATGGAACATTGTGATGACAAGAATTCTGGAGCATTGTGATGACAAGGGCCATGGAGCATTGTGATGACACGGTCATGGAACATTGTGATGACAAGAATTCTGGAGCATTGTGATGACACGGTCATGGAACATTGTGATGACAAGAATTCTGGAGCATTGTGATGACACGGTCATGGAACATTGTGATGACAAGAAATCTGGTGCATTGTGATGACAAGGGCCATGGAGCATTGTGATGACACGTTCATGGAACATTGTGATGAAAAGGATTCTGGAGCATTGTGATGACAAGGACCATGGAGCATTGTGATGACACGGTCATGGAACATTGTGATGACAAGAATTCTGGAGCATTGTGATGACAAGGGCCATGGTGCATTGTGATGACACGGTCATGGAACTTTGTGATGACAAGCAATCTGGAGCATTGTGATGACCAGGGCCATGGAGCATTGTGATGACACGGTCATGGAACATTGTGATGACAAGAATTCTGGAGCATTGTGATGACAAGGGCCATGGAGCATTGTGATGACACGGTCATGGAACATTGTGATGACAAGTACTCTGGAGCATTGTGATGACAAGGGCCATGGAGAATTGTGATGACATGGTCATGGAACATTGTGATGACAAGAATTCTGGAGCATTGTGATGACAAGGGCCATGGAGCATTGTGATGACACAGTCATAGAACATTGTGATGACAAGAATTCTGGAGCATTGTGATGACACGGTCATGGAACATTGTGATGACAATAATTTTGGAGCATTGTGATGACACGGTCATGGAACATTGTGATGACAAGAAATCTGGTGCATTGTGATGACAAGGGCCATGGAGCATTGTGATGACACGGTCATGGAACATTGTGATGACAAGGATTCTGGAGCATTGTGATGACAACGACCATGGAGCATTGTGATGACATGGTCATGGAACATTGTGATGACAAGAATTCTGGAGCATTGTGATGACAAGGGCCATGGTGCATTGTGATGACACGGTCATGGAACATTGTGATGACAAGAATTCTGGAGCATTGTGATGACAAGAATTCTGGAGCATTGTGATGACACGGTCATGGAACATTGTGATGACAAGAATTCTGGAGCATTGTGATGACAAGAATTCTGGAGCATTGTGATGACATGGTCAGCGAACATTGTGATGACACGGTCATGGAACATTTTGATGACAAGAATTATGGAGCATTGTGATGACACGGTCATGGAACCTGGTGATGAGAAGAATTCTGGAGCATTGTGATTACAAGGGCCATGGAGCATTGTGATGACACGGTCATGGAACACTGTGATGACAAGAATTCTGGAGCATTGTGATGACACAGTCATGGAACATTGTGATGACAAGAATTCTGGAGCATTGTGATGACAAGGACCATGGAGAATTGTGATGACACGGTCATGGAACATTGTGATGACAAGAATTCTGGAGCATTGTGATGACAAGGACCATGGAGAATTGTGATGACACGGTCATGGAACATTGTGATGACAAGAATTCTGGAGCATTCTGATGACAAGGGCCATGGTGCATTGTGATGACACGGTCATAGAACATTGTGATGACAAGGATTCTGGAGCATTGTGATGACAAGGACTATGGAGCATTGTGATGACACGGTCACGGAACATTGTGATGACAAGAATTCTGGAGCATTGTGATGACAAAGGCCATGGTGCATTGTGATGACACGGTCATGGAACTTTGTGATGACAAGCAATCTGGAGCATTGTGATGACCAGGGCCATGGAGCATTGTGATGACACGGTCATGGAACATTGTGATGACAAGAATTCTGGAGCATTGTGATGACAAGGGCCATGGAGCATTGTGATGACACGGTCATGGAACATTGTGATGACAAGAATTCTGGAGCATTGTGATTTCAAGTGCCATGGAGAATTGTGATGACATGGTCATGGAACATTGTGATGACAAGAATTCTGGAGCATTGTGATGACATGTGTCATGGAGCATTGTAATGTAACTTTTCATTGTGCACCGTGATGACAAGGGGGATGGAGTATTGTGATGAAACTGGTCCTGGAGCTTTGTGATAACAAAAGCCATTGAGCATTGTGATGACAGGCATCATGGAGCATTGTGAAGAAAGGGGTCATGGGAAATTTTAATGACAATAGAGAAATGTAATGAAAATGGTCAGCAAGCAAAGTGATTAAAGTGGTCATATAGAATTGTCATGAAAATCTATATAGAGCATTGTGATGGCAAAGGTCATGGAGAACTGTGATGACGAGAGTCATGTAGCATTGTGATGACACGGTCATGGAACATTGTGATGAAAAGAATTATGGAGCATTGTGATGACACGATCATGGAACATTGTGATGACAAGAATTCTGGAGCATTGTGATGACAAGGGCCATGGAGCATTGTGATGACACGGTCATGGAACAATGTGATGACAAGAATTCTGGAGCATTGTGATGACAAGGGCCATGGAGCATTGTGATGACATGGTCATCGAACATTGTGATGACAAGAATTCTGGAGCATTGTGCTGACAAGGGCCATGGAGCATTGTGATGACACGGTCATGGAACATTGTGATGACAAGAATTCTGGAGCATTGTGATGACAAGGGCCATGGAGCATTGTGATGACACGGTCATGGAACATTGTGATGACAAGAATTCTGGAGCATTGTGATTACAAGTGCCATGGAGAATTGTGATGACATGGTCATGGAACATTGTGATGACAAGAATTCTGGAGCATTGTGATGACAAGGGCCATGGAGCATTGTGATGACACGGTCATGGAATATTGTGATGACAAGAATTATGGAGCATTGTGATGACACGGTCATGGAACATTGTTATGACAAGAAATATGGAGCATTGTGATGACACGGTCATGGAACATTGTGATGACAAGAATTCTGGAGCAGTGTGATGACAAGGGCCATGGAGCATTGTGATGACACGGTCATGGAACATTGTGATGACAAGAATTCTGGAGCATTGTGATGACAAAGGCCATGGTGCATTGTCATGACACGGTCATGGAACTTTGTGATGAAAAGCAATCTGGAGCATTGTGATGACCAGGGCCATGGAGCATTGTGATGACACGGTCATGGAACATTGTGATGACAAGAATTCTGGAGCATTGTGATGACAAGAATTCTGGAGCATTGTGATGACATGGTCATAGAACATTGTGATGACAAGAATTCTGGAGCATTGTGATGACACGGTCATGGAACATTTTGATGACAAAAATTATGGAGCATTGTGATGACACGGTCATGGAACCTTGTGATGACAAGAATTCTGGAGGATTGTGATGACAAGGGCCATGGAGCATTGTGATGACACGGTCATGGAACACTGTGATGACAAGAATTCTGGAGAATTGTGATGACAAGGGCCATGGAGCATTGTGATGACACGGTCATGGAACATTGTGATGACAAGAATTCTGGAGCATTGTGATGACAAGGGCCATGGTGCATTGTGATGACACGGTCATGGAACTTTGTGATGACAAGCAATCTGGAGCATTGTGATGACCAGGCCCATGGAGCATTGTGATGACACGGTCATGGAACATTGTGATGACAAGAATTCTGGAGCATTGTGATGAAAAGAATTCTGGAGCATTGTGATGACACTGTCATGGAACATTGTGATGACAAGAATTCTGGAGCATTGTGATGACACGGTCATGGAACATTTTGATGACAAGAATTATGGAGCATTGTGATGACACGGTCATGGAACATTGTGATTACAAGAAATCTGGAGCATTGTGATGACAAGCGCCATGGAGCATTGTGATGACACGGTCATGGAACATTGTGATGACAAGAATTCTGGAGCATTGTGATGACAAGGGCCATGGAGCATTGTGATGACACGGTCATGGAACATTGTGATGAAAAGAATTCTGGAGCATTGTGATGACACGGTCATGGAACATTGTGATGACAAGAATTCTGGAGCATTGTGATGACACGGTCATGGAACATTGTGATGACAAGAAATCTGGTGCATTGTGATGACAAGGGCCATGGAGCATTGTGATGACACGGTCATGGAACATTGTGATGACAAGGATTCTGGAGCATTGTGATGACAAGGACCATGGAACATTGTGATGACAAGGATTCTGGAGCATTGTGATGACAAGGACCATGGAGCATTGTGATGACACGGTCATGGAAAATTGTGATGACAAGAATTCTGGAGCATTGTGATGACAAGGGCCATGGTGCATTGTGATGTCACGGTCATGGAACTTTGTGATGACAAGCAATCTGGAGCATTGTTATGACCAGGGCCATGGAGCATTGTGATGAAACGGTCATGGAACATTGTGATGACAAGAATTCTGGAGCATTGTGATGACAAGGGCCATGGAGCATTGTGATGACACGGTCATGGAACATTGTGATGACAAGAATTCTGGAGAATTGTGATGACAAGGGCCATGGAGAATTGTGATGACATGGTCATGGAACATTGTGATGACAAGAATTCTGGAGCATTGTGATGACACGGTCATGGAACATTGTGATGACAAGAATTATGGAGCATTGTGATGACAAGGGCCATGGAGCATTGTGATGACACGGTCATGGAACATTGTGATGACAAGAATTCTGGAGCATTGTGATGACAAGGGCCATGGAGCATTGTGATGACAAGGGCCATGGAGTATTGTGATGACATGGTCATGGAACATGGTGATGACAAGAATTCTGGAGCATTGTGAAGACAAGGGCCATGGAGCATTGTGATGACAAGTGTCATGGAGCATTGTAATGAGAGGTTTCATTGTGCACCGTGATGACAAGGGGAATGGAGTATTGTGATGAAACTGGTCCTGGAGCATTGTTATAACAAAAGCCATTGAGCATTGTGATGACAGGCATCATGGAGCATTGTGAAGAATGGGGACATGGGGAATTGTAATGACAATAGAGAAATGTGATGAAAATGGTCAGCAAGCAAAATGATTAAAGTGGTCATTTAGAATTGTCATGAAAAACTATATAGAGCATTGTGATGACAAAGGTCATGGAGAACTGTGAATACCAGGGTCATGTAGCATTGTGATGACACGGTCATGGAACATTGTGATGACAAGAATTATGGAGCATTGTGATGACACGGTCATGGAACATTGTGATGACAAGCAATCTGGAGCATTGTGATGACCAGGGCCATGGAGCATTGTGATGACACGGTCATGGAATATTGTGATGACAAGAATTCTGGAGCATTGTGATGACACGGTCATGGAACATTGTGATGACAAGAATTCTGGAGCATTGTGATGACACGGTCATGGAACATTGTGATGACAAGAATTCTGGAGCATTGTGATGACACAGTCATGGAACATTGTGATGACAAGAAATCTGGTGCATTGTGATGACAAGGGCCATGGAGCATTGTGATGACAAGTGTCATGGAGCATTGTAATGAGAGGTTTCATTGTGCACCGTGATGACAAGGGGGATGGAGTATTGTGATGAAACTGGTCCTGGAGCATTGTGATAACAAAAGGCATTGAGCATTGTGATGACAGGCATCATGGAGCATTGATAAGAATGGGGACATGGGGAATTGTAATGACAATAGAGAAATGTGATGAAAATGGTCAGCAAGCAAAATGATTAAAGTGGTCATTTAGAATTGTCATGAAAAATTATATAGTGCATTGTGATGACAAAGGTCATGGAGAACTGTGATGACCAGGGTCATGTAGCATTGTGATGACACGGTCATGGAACATTGTGATGACAAGAATTATGGAGCATTGTGATGACACGGTCATGGAACATTGTGATGACAAGAATTCTGGAGCATTGTGATGACAAGGGCCATGGAGCATTGTGATGACACGGTCATGGAACATTGTGATGACAAGAATTCTGGAGCATTGTGATGACACGGTCATGGAACATTGTGATGACAAGAATTCTGGAGCATTGTGATGACACGGTCATGGAACATTGTGATGACAAGAAATCTGGTGCATTGTGATGACAAGGGCCATGGAGCATTGTGATGACACGTTCATGGAACATTGTGATGAAAAGGATTCTGGAGCATTGTGATGACAAGGACCATGGAGCATTGTGATGACACGGTCATGGAACATTGTGATGACAAGAATTCTGGAGCATTGTGATGACAAGGGCCATGGTGCATTGTGATGACACGGTCATGGAACTTTGTGATGACAAGCAATCTGGAGCATTGTGATGACCAGGGCCATGGAGCATTGTGATGACACGGTCATGGAACATTTTGATGACAAGAATTCTGGAGCATTGTGATGACAAGGGCCATGGAGCATTGTGATGACACGGTCATGGAACATTGTGATGAAAAGTACTCTGGAGCATTGTGATGACAAGGGCCATGGAGAATTGTGATGACATGGTCATGGAACATTGTGATGACAAGAATTCTGGAGCATTGTGATGACAAGGGCCATGGAGCATTGTGATGACACAGTCATAGAACATTGTGATGACAAGAATTCTGGAGCATTGTGATGACACGGTCATGGAACATTGTGATGACAAGAATTTTGGAGCATTGTGATGACACGGTCATGGAACATTGTGATGACAAGAAATCTGGTGCATTGTGATGACAAGGGCCATGGAGCATTGTGATGACACGGTCATGGAACATTGTGATAACAAGGATTCTGGAGCATTGTGATGACAACGACCATGGAGCATTGTGATGACACGGTCATGGAACATTGTGATGACAAGAATTCTGGAGCATTGTGATGACAAGGGCCATGGTGCATTGTGATGACACGGTCATGGAACATTGTGATGACAAGAATTCTGGAGCATTGTGATGACAAGAATTCTGGAGCATTGTGATGACACGGTCATGGAACATTGTGATGACAAGAATTCTGGAGCATTGTGATGACAAGAATTCTGGAGCATTGTGATGACATGGTCAGCGAACATTGTGATGACACGGTCATGGAACATTTTGATGACAAGAATTATGGAGCATTGTGATGACACGGTCATGGAACCTGGTGATGACAAGAATTCTGGAGCATTGTGATTACAAGGGCCATGGAGCATTGTGATGACACGGTCATGGAACACTGTGATGACAAGAATTCTGGAGCATTGTGATGACACAGTCATGGAACATTGTGATGACAAGAATTCTGGAGCATTGTGATGACACGGTCATGGAACATTGTGATGACAAGAAATCTGGAGCATTGTGATGAAAAGGGCCATGGAGCATTGTGATGACACGGTCATGGAACATTGTGATGACAAGAATTCTGGAGCATTGTGATGACAAGGACCATGGAGAATTGTGATGACACGGTCATGGAACATTGTGATGACAAGAATTCTGGAGCATTCTGATGACAAGGGCCATGGTGCATTGTGATGACACGGTCATGGAACTTTGTGATGACAAGCAATCTGGAGCATTGTGATGACCAGGGCCATGGAGCATTGTGATGACACGGTCATGGAACATTGTGATGACAAGAATTCTGGAGCATTGTGATGACAAGGGCCATGGAGCATTGTGATGACACGGTCATGGAACATTGTGATGACAAGAATTCTGGAGCATTGTGATTTCAAGTGCCATGGAGAATTGTGATGACATGGTCATGGAACATTGTGATGACAAGAATTCTGGAGCATTGTGATGACAAGGGCCATGGAGCATTGTGATGACACGGTCATGGAATATTGTGATGACAAGAATTATGGAGCATTGTGATGACACGTTCATGGAACATTGTGATGACAAGAATTATGGAGCATTGTGATGACACGGTCATGGAACATTGTGATGACACGAATTATGGAGCATTGTGATGACAATGGCCATGGAGCATTGTGATGACAAAGGCCATGGAGAATTGTGATGACATGGTCATGGAACATGGTGATGACAAGAATTCTGGAGCATTGTGAACACAAGGGCCATGGAGCATTGTGATGACAAGTGTCATGGAGCATTGTAATGAGAGGTTTCATTGTGCACCGTGATGACAAGGGGGATGGAGTATTGTGATGAAACTGGTCCTGGAGCATTGTGATAACAAAAGCCATTGAGCATTGTGATGACAGGCATCATGGAGCATTGTGAAGAATGGGGATATGGGGAATTGTAATGACAATAGAGAAATGTGATGAAAATGGTCAGCAAGCAAAATGATTAAAGTGGTCATTTAGAATTGTCATGAAAAACTATATAGAGCATTGTGATGACAAAGGTCATGGAGAACTGTGATGACCAGGGTCATGTAGCATTGTGATGACACGGTAATGGAACATTGTGATGACAAGAATTATGGAGCATTGTGATGACACGGTCATGGAACATTGTGATGACAAGAATTATGGAGCATTGTGATGACACGGTCATGGAACATTGTGATGACAAGAATTCTGGAGAATTGTGATGACAAGGGCCATGGAGAATTGTGATGACATGGTCATGGAACATTGTGATGACAAGAATTCTGGAGCATTGTGATGACACGGTCATGGAACATTGTGATGACAAGAATTATGGAGCATTGTGATGACAAGGGCCATGGAGCATTGTGATGACACGGTCATGGAACATTGTGATGACAAGAATTCTGGAGCATTGTGATGACAAGGGCCATGGAGCATTGTGATGACAAGGGCCATGGAGTATTGTGATGACATGGTCATGGAACATGGTGATGACAAGAATTCTGGAGCATTGTGAAGACAAGGGCCATGGAGCATTGTGATGACAAGTGTCATGGAGCATTGTAATGAGAGGTTTCATTGTGCACCGTGATGACAAGGGGAATGGAGTATTGTGATGAAACTGGTCCTGGAGCATTGTTATAACAAAAGCCATTGAGCATTGTGATGACAGGCATCATGGAGCATTGTGAAGAATGGGGACATGGGGAATTGTAATGACAATAGAGAAATGTGATGAAAATGGTCAGCAAGCAAAATGATTAAAGTGGTCATTTAGAATTGTCATGAAAAACTATATAGAGCATTGTGATGACAAAGGTCATGGAGAACTGTGAATACCAGGGTCATGTAGCATTGTGATGACACGGTCATGGAACATTGTGATGACAAGAATTATGGAGCATTGTGATGACACGGTCATGGAACATTGTGATGACAAGAATTCTGGAGCATTGTGATGACAAGGGCCATGGAGCATTGTGATGACACGGTCATGGAACATTGTGATGACAAGAATTCTGGAGCATTGTGATGACACGGTCATGGAACATTGTGATGACAAGAATTCTGGAGCATTGTGATGACACGGTCATGGAACATTGTGATGACAAGAAATCTGGTGCATTGTGATGACAAGGGCCATGGAGCATTGTGATGACACGGTCATAGAACATTGTGATGACAAGGATTCTGGAGCATTGTGATGACAAGGACTATGGAGCATTGTGATGACACGGTCACGGAACATTGTGATGACAAGAATTCTGGAGCATTGTGATGACAAGGGCCATGGTGCATTGTGATGACACGGTCATGGAACTTTGTGATGACAAGCAATCTGGAGCATTGTGATGACCAGGGCCATGGAGCATTGTGATGACACGGTCATGGAATATTGTGATGACAAGAATTCTGGAGCATTGTGATGACACGGTCATGGAACATTGTGATGACAAGAATTCTGGAGCATTGTGATGACACGGTCATGGAACATTGTGATGACAAGAAATCTGGTGCATTGTGATGACAAGGGCCATGGATCATTGTGATGACAAGTGTCATGGAGCATTGTAATGAGAGGTTTCATTGTGCACCGTGATGACAAGGGGGATGGAGTATTGTGATGAAACTGGTCCTGGAGCATTGTGATAACAAAAGGCATTGAGCATTGTGATGACAGGCATCATGGAGCATTGATAAGAATGGGGACATGGGGAATTGTAATGACAATAGAGAAATGTGATGAAAATGGTCAGCAAGCAAAATGATTAAAGTGGTCATTTAGAATTGTCATGAAAAATTATATAGTGCATTGTGATGACAAAGGTCATGGAGAACTGTGATGACCAGGGTCATGTAGCATTGTGATGACACGGTCATGGAACATTGTGATGACAAGAATTATGGAGCATTGTGATGACACGGTCATGGAACATTGTGATGACAAGAATTCTGGAGCATTGTGATGACAAGGGCCATGGAGCATTGTGATGACACGGTCATGGAACATTGTGATGACAAGAATTCTGGAGCATTGTGATGACACGGTCATGGAACATTGTGATGACAAGAATTCTGGAGCATTGTGATGACACGGTCATGGAACATTGTGATGACAAGAAATCTGGTGCATTGTGATGACAAGGGCCATGGAGCATTGTGATGACACGTTCATGGAACATTGTGATGAAAAGGATTCTGGAGCATTGTGATGACAAGGACCATGGAGCATTGTGATGACACGGTCATGGAACATTGTGATGACAAGAATTCTGGAGCATTGTGATGACAAGGGCCATGGTGCATTGTGATGACACGGTCATGGAACTTTGTGATGACAAGCAATCTGGAGCATTGTGATGACCAGGGCCATGGAGCATTGTGATGACACGGTCATGGAACATTGTGATGACAAGAATTCTGGAGCATTGTGATGACAAGGGCCATGGAGCATTGTGATGACACGGTCATGGAACATTGTGATGACAAGTACTCTGGAGCATTGTGATGACAAGGGCCATGGAGAATTGTGATGACATGGTCATGGAACATTGTGATGACAAGAATTCTGGAGCATTGTGATGACAAGGGCCATGGAGCATTGTGATGACACAGTCATAGAACATTGTGATGACAAGAATTCTGGAGCATTGTGATGACACGGTCATGGAACATTGTGATGACAATAATTTTGGAGCATTGTGATGACACGGTCATGGAACATTGTGATGACAAGAAATCTGGTGCATTGTGATGACAAGGGCCATGGAGCATTGTGATGACACGGTCATGGAACATTGTGATGACAAGGATTCTGGAGCATTGTGATGACAACGACCATGGAGCATTGTGATGACATGGTCATGGAACATTGTGATGACAAGAATTCTGGAGCATTGTGATGACAAGGGCCATGGTGCATTGTGATGACACGGTCATGGAACATTGTGATGACAAGAATTCTGGAGCATTGTGATGACAAGAATTCTGGAGCATTGTGATGACACGGTCATGGAACATTGTGATGACAAGAATTCTGGAGCATTGTGATGACAAGAATTCTGGAGCATTGTGATGACATGGTCAGCGAACATTGTGATGACACGGTCATGGAACATTTTGATGACAAGAATTATGGAGCATTGTGATGACACGGTCATGGAACCTGGTGATGACAAGAATTCTGGAGCATTGTGATTACAAGGGCCATGGAGCATTGTGATGACACGGTCATGGAACACTGTGATGACAAGAATTCTGGAGCATTGTGATGACACAGTCATGGAACATTGTGATGACAAGAATTCTGGAGCATTGTGATGACAAGGACCATGGAGAATTGTGATGACACGGTCATGGAACATTGTGATGACAAGAATTCTGGAGCATTGTGATGACAAGGACCATGGAGAATTGTGATGACACGGTCATGGAACATTGTGATGACAAGAATTCTGGAGCATTCTGATGACAAGGGCCATGGTGCATTGTGATGACACGGTCATAGAACATTGTGATGACAAGGATTCTGGAGCATTGTGATGACAAGGACTATGGAGCATTGTGATGACACGGTCACGGAACATTGTGATGACAAGAATTCTGGAGCATTGTGATGACAAGGGCCATGGTGCATTGTGATGACACGGTCATGGAACTTTGTGATGACAAGCAATCTGGAGCATTGTGATGACCAGGGCCATGGAGCATTGTGATGACACGGTCATGGAACATTGTGATGACAAGAATTCTGGAGCATTGTGATGACAAGGGCCATGGAGCATTGTGATGACACGGTCATGGAACATTGTGATGAGAAGAATTCTGGAGCATTGTGATGACAAGGGCCATGGAGAATTGTGATGACATGGTCATGGAACATTGTGATGACAAGAATTCTGGAGCATTGTGATGACAAGGGCCATGGAGCATTGTGATGACACGGTCATGGAATATTGTGATGACAAGAATTCTGGAGCATTGTGATGACACGGTCATGGAACATTGTGATGACAAGAATTCTGGAGCATTGTGATGACACGGTCATGGAACATTGTGATGACAAGAAATCTGGTGCATTGTGATGACAAGGGCCATGGAGCATTGTGATGACAAGTGTCATGGAGCATTGTAATGAGAGGTTTCATTGTGCACCGTGATGACAAGGGGGATGGAGTATTGTGATGAAACTGGTCCTGGAGCATTGTGATAACAAAAGGCATTGAGCATTGTGATGACAGGCATCATGGAGCATTGATAAGAATGGGGACATGGGGAATTGTAATGACAATAGAGAAATGTGATGAAAATGGTCAGCAAGCAAAATGATTAAAGTGGTCATTTAGAATTGTCATGAAAAATTATATAGTGCATTGTGATGACAAAGGTCATGGAGAACTGTGATGACCAGGGTCATGTAGCATTGTGATGACACGGTCATGGAACATTGTGATGACAAGAATTATGGAGCATTGTGATGACACGGTCATGGAACATTGTGATGACAAGAATTCTGGAGCATTGTGATGACAAGGGCCATGGAGCATTGTGATGACACGGTCATGGAACATTGTGATGACAAGAATTCTGGAGCATTGTGATGACACGGTCATGGAACATTGTGATGACAAGAATTCTGGAGCATTGTGATGACACGGTCATGGAACATTGTGATGACAAGAAATCTGGTGCATTGTGATGACAAGGGCCATGGAGCATTGTGATGACACGTTCATGGAACATTGTGATGAAAAGGATTCTGGAGCATTGTGATGACAAGGACCATGGAGCATTGTGATGACACGGTCATGGAACATTGTGATGACAAGAATTCTGGAGCATTGTGATGACAAGGGCCATGGTGCATTGTGATGACACGGTCATGGAACTTTGTGATGACAAGCAATCTGGAGCATTGTGATGACCAGGGCCATGGAGCATTGTGATGACACGGTCATGGAACATTGTGATGACAAGAATTCTGGAGCATTGTGATGACAAGGGCCATGGAGCATTGTGATGACACGGTCATGGAACATTGTGATGACAAGTACTCTGGAGCATTGTGATGACAAGGGCCATGGAGAATTGTGATGACATGGTCATGGAACATTGTGATGACAAGAATTCTGGAGCATTGTGATGACAAGGGCCATGGAGCATTGTGATGACACAGTCATAGAACATTGTGATGACAAGAATTCTGGAGCATTGTGATGACACGGTCATGGAACATTGTGATGACAAGAATTTTGGAGCATTGTGATGACACGGTCATGGAACATTGTGATGACAAGAAATCTGGTGCATTGTGATGACAAGGGCCATGGAGCATTGTGATGACACGGTCATGGAACATTGTGATGACAAGGATTCTGGAGCATTGTGATGACAACGACCATGGAGCATTGTGATGACATGGTCATGGAACATTGTGATGACAAGAATTCTGGAGCATTGTGATGACAAGGGCCATGGTGCATTGTGATGACACGGTCATGGAACATTGTGATGACAAGAATTCTGGAGCATTGTGATGACAAGAATTCTGGAGCATTGTGATGACACGGTCATGGAACATTGTGATGATAAGAATTCTGGAGCATTGTGATGACAAGAATTCTGGAGCATTGTGATGACATGGTCAGCGAACATTGTGATGACACGGTCATGGAACATTTTGATGACAAGAATTATGGAGCATTGTGATGACACGGTCATGGAACCTGGTGATGACAAGAATTCTGGAGCATTGTGATTACAAGGGCCATGGAGCATTGTGATGACACGGTCATGGAACACTGTGATGACAAGAATTCTGGAGCATTGTGATGACACAGTCATGGAACATTGTGATGACAAGAATTCTGGAGCATTGTGATGACACGGTCATGGAACATTGTGATGACAAGAAATCTGGAGCATTGTGATGAAAAGGGCCATGGAGCATTGTGATGACACGGTCATGGAACATTGTGATGACAAGAATTCTGGAGCATTGTGATGACAAGGACCATGGAGAATTGTGATGACACGGTCATGGAACATTGTGATGACAAGAATTCTGGAGCATTCTGATGACAAGGGCCATGGTGCATTGTGATGACACGGTCATGGAACTTTGTGATGACAAGCAATCTGGAGCATTGTGATGACCAGGGCCATGGAGCATTGTGATGACACGGTCATGGAACATTGTGATGACAAGAATTCTGGAGCATTGTGATGACAAGGGCCATGGAGCATTGTGATGACACGGTCATGGAACATTGTGATGACAAGAATTCTGGAGCATTGTGATTTCAAGTGCCATGGAGAATTGTGATGACATGGTCATGGAACATTGTGATGACAAGAATTCTGGAGCATTGTGATGACAAGGGCCATGGAGCATTGTGATGACACGGTCATGGAATATTGTGATGACAAGAATTATGGAGCATTGTGATGACACGTTCATGGAACATTGTGATGACAAGAATTATGGAGCATTGTGATGACACGGTCATGGAACATTGTGATGACACGAATTATGGAGCATTGTGATGACAATGGCCATGGAGCATTGTGATGACAAGGGCCATGGAGAATTGTGATGACATGGTCATGGAACATGGTGATGACAAGAATTCTGGAGCATTGTGAACACAAGGGCCATGGAGCATTGTGATGACAAGTGTCATGGAGCATTGTAATGAGAGGTTTCATTGTGCACCGTGATGACAAGGGGGATGGAGTATTGTGATGAAACTGGTCCTGGAGCATTGTGATAACAAAAGCCATTGAGCATTGTGATGACAGGCATCATGGAGCATTGTGAAGAATGGGGACATGGGGAATTGTAATGACAATAGAGAAATGTGATGAAAATGGTCAGCAAGCAAAATGATTAAAGTGGTCATTTAGAATTGTCATGAAAAACTATATAGAGCATTGTGATGACAAAGGTCATGGAGAACTGTGATGACCAGGGTCATGTAGCATTGTGATGACACGGTAATGGAACATTGTGATGACAAGAATTATGGAGCATTGTGATGACACGGTCATGGAACATTGTGATGACAAGAATTCTGGAGCATTGTGATGACAAGGGCCATGGAGCATTGTGATGACATGGTCATGGAACATTGTGATGACAAGAATTCTGGAGCATTGTGATGACACGGTCATGGAACATTGTGATGACAAGAATTCTGGAGCATTGTGATGACACGGTCATGGAACATTGTGATGACAAGAAATCTGGAGCATTGTGATGAAAAGGGCCATGGAGCATTGTGATGACACGGTCATGGAACATTGTGATAACAAGAATTCTGGAGCATTGTGATGACAAGGACCATGGAACATTGTGATGACACGGTCATGGAACATTGTGATGACAAGAATTCTGGAGCATTCTGATGACAAGGGCCATGGTGCATTGTGATGACACGGTCATGGAACTTTGTGATGACAAGCAATCTGGAGCATTGTGATGACCAGGGCCATGGAGCATTGTGATGACACGGTCATGGAACATTGTGATGACAAGAATTCTGGAGCATTGTGATGACAAGGGCCATGGAGCATTGTGATGACACGGTCATGGAACATTGTGATGACAAGAATTCTGGAGCATTGTGATTTCAAGTGCCATGGAGAATTGTGATGACATGGTCATGGAACATTGTGATGACAAGAATTCTGGAGCATTGTGATGACAAGGGCCATGGAGCATTGTGATGACACGGTCATGGAATATTGTGATGACAAGAATTATGGAGCATTGTGATGACACGTTCATGGAACATTGTGATGACAAGAATTATGGAGCATTGTGATGACACGGTCATGGAACATTGTGATGACACGAATTATGGAGCATTGTGATGACAAGGGCCATGGAGCATTGTGATGACAAGGGCCATGGAGAATTGTGATGACATGGTCATGGAACATGGTGATGACAAGAATTCTGGAGCATTGTGAACACAAGGGCCATGGAGCATTGTGATGACAAGTGTCATGGAGCATTGTAATGAGAGGTTTCATTGTGCACCGTGATGACAAGGGGGATGGAGTATTGTGATGAAACTGGTCCTGGAGCATTGTGATAACAAAAGCCATTGAGCATTGTGATGACAGGCATCATGGAGCATTGTGAAGAATGGGGACATGGGGAATTGTAATGACAATAGAGAAATGTGATGAAAATGGTCAGCAAGCAAAATGATTAAAGTGGTCATTTAGAATTGTCATGAAAAACTATATAGAGCATTGTGATGACAAAGGTCATGGAGAACTGTGATGACCAGGGTCATGTAGCATTGTGATGACACGGTCATGGAACATTGTGATGACAAGAATTATGGAGCATTGTGATGACACGGTCATGGAACATTGTGATGACAAGAATTCTGGAGCATTGTGATGACAAGGGCCATGGAGCATTGTGATGACATGGTCATGGAACATTGTGATGACAAGAATTCTGGAGCATTGTGATGACACGGTCATGGAACATTGTGATGACAAGAATTCTGGAGCATTGTGATGACACGGTCATGGAACATTGTGATGACAAGAAATCTGGAGCATTGTGATGAAAAGGGCCATGGAGCATTGTGATGACACGGTCATGGAACATTGTGATGACAAGAATTCTGGAGCATTGTGATGACAAGGACCATGGAACATTGTGATGACACGGTCATGGAACATTGTGATGACAAGAATACTGGAGCATTCTGATGACAAGGGCCATGGTGCATTGTGATGACACGGTCATGGATCTTTGTGATGACAAGCAATCTGGAGCATTATGATGACCAGGGCCATGGAGCATTGTGATGACACGGTCATGGAACACTGTGATGACAAGAATTCTGGAGCATTGTGATGACACAGTCATGGAACATTGTGATGACAAGAATTCTGGAGCATTGTGATGACACGGTCATGGAACATTGTGATGACAAGAAATCTGGAGCATTGTGATGAAAATGGCCATGGAGCATTGTGATGACACGGTCATAGAACATTGTGATGACAAGAATTCTGGAGCATTGTGATGACAAGGACCATGGAGAATTGTGATGACACGGTCATGGAACATTGTGATGACAAGAATTCTGGAGCATTCTGATGACAAGGGCCATGGTGCATTGTGATGACACGGTCATGGAACTTTGTGATGACAAGCAATCTGGAGCATTGTGATGACCAGGGCCATGGAGCATTGTGATGACACGGTCATGGAACATTGTGATGACAAGAATTCTGGAGCATTGTGATGACAAGGGCCATGGAGCATTGTGATGACACGGTCATGGAACATTGTGATGACAAGAATTCTGGAGCATTGTGATTTCAAGTGCCATGGAAAATTGTGATGACATGGTCATGGAACATTGTGATGACAAGAATTCTGGAGCATTGTGATGACAAGGGCCATGGAGCATTGTGATGACACGGTCATGGAATATTGTGATGACAAGAATTATGGAGCATTGTGATGACACGTTCATGGAACATTGTGATGACAAGAATTATGGAGCATTGTGATGACACGGTCATGGAACATTGTGATGACACGAATTATGGAGCATTGTGATGACAAGGGCCATGGAGCATTGTGATGACAAGGGCCATGGAGAATTGTGATGACATGGTCATGGAACATGGTGATGACAAGAATTCTGGAGCATTGTGAACACAAGGGCCATGGAGCATTGTGATGACAAGTGTCATGGAGCATTGTAATGAGAGGTTTCATTGTGCACCGTGATGACAAGGGGGATGGAGTATTGTGATGAAACTGGTCCTGGAGCATTGTGATAACAAAAGCCATTGAGCATTGTGATGACAGGCATCATGGAGCATTGTGAAGAATAGGGACATGGGGAATTGTAATGACAATAGAGAAATGTGATGAAAATGGTCAGCAAGCAAAATGATTAAAGTGGTCATTTAGAATTGTCATGAAAAACTATATAGAGCATTGTGATGACAAAGGTCATGGAGAACTGTGATGACCAGGGTCATGTAGCATTGTGATGACACGGTAATGGAACATTGTGATGACAAGAATTATGGAGCATTGTGATGACACGGTCATGGAACATTGTGATGACAAGAATTCTGGAGCATTGTGATGACAAGGGCCATGGAGCATTGTGATGACATGGTCATGGAACATTGTGATGACAAGAATTCTGGAGCATTGTGATGACACGGTCATGGAACATTGTGATGACAAGAATTCTGGAGCATTGTGATGACACGGTCATGGAACATTGTGATGACAAGAAATCTGGAGCATTGTGATGAAAAGGGCCATGGAGCATTGTGATGACACGGTCATGGAACATTGTGATAACAAGAATTCTGGAGCATTGTGATGACAAGGACCATGGAACATTGTGATGACACGGTCATGGAACATTGTGATGACAAGAATTCTGGAGCATTCTGATGACAAGGGCCATGGTGCATTGTGATGACACGGTCATGGATCTTTGTGATGACAAGCAATCTGGAGCATTATGATGACCAGGGCCATGGAGCATTGTGATGACACGGTCATGGAACACTGTGATGACAAGAATTCTGGAGCATTGTGATGACACAGTCATGGAACATTGTGATGACAAGAATTCTGGAGCATTGTGATGACACGGTCATGGAACATTGTGATGACAAGAAATCTGGAGCATTGTGATGAAAATGGCCATGGAGCATTGTGATGACACGGTCATAGAACATTGTGATGACAAGAATTCTGGAGCATTGTGATGACAAGGACCATGGAGCATTGTGATGACACGGTCATGGAACATTGTGATGACAAGAATTCTGGAGCATTGTGATGACAAGGGCCATGGAGCATTGTGATGACACGGTCATGGAACATTGTGATGACAAGAATTCTGGAGCATTGTGATTTCAAGTGCCATGGAGAATTGTGATGACATGGTCATGGAACATTGTGATGACAAGAATTCTGGAGCATTGTGATGACAAGGGCCATGGAGCATTGTGATGACACGGTCATGGAATATTGTGATGACAAGAATTATGGAGCATTGTGATGACACGTTCATGGAACATTGTGATGACAAGAATTATGGAGCATTGTGATGACACGGTCATGGAATATTGTGATGACACGAATTATGGAGCATTGTGATGACAAGGGCCATGGAGCATTGTGATGACAAGGGCCATGGAGAATTGTGATGACATGGTCATGGAACATGGTGATGACAAGAATTCTGGAGCATTGTGAACACAAGGGCCATGGAGCATTGTGATGACAAGTGTCATGGAGCATTGTAATGAGAGGTTTCATTGTGCACCGTGATGACAAGGGGGATGGAGTATTGTGATGAAACTGGTCCTGGAGCATTGTGATAACAAAAGCCATTGAGCATTGTGATGACAGGCATCATGGAGCATTGTGAAGAATGGGGACATGGGGAATTGTAATGACAATAGAGAAATGTGATGAAAATGGTCAGCAAGCAAAATGATTAAAGTGGTCATTTAGAATTGTCATGAAAAACTATATAGAGCATTGTGATGACAAAGGTCATGGAGAACTGTGATGACCAGGGTCATGTAGCATTGTGATGACACGGTAATGGAACATTGTGATGACAAGAATTCTGGAGCATTGTGATGACAAGGGCCATGGAGCATTGTGATGACATGGTCATGGAACATTGTGATGACAAGAATTCTGGAGCATTGTGATGACACGGTCATGGAACATTGTGATGACAAGAATTCTGGAGCATTGTGATGACACGGTCATGGAACATTGTGATGACAAGAAATCTGGAGCATTGTGATGAAAAGGGCCATGGAGCATTGTGATGACACGGTCATGGAACATTGTGATGACAAGAATTCTGGAGCATTGTGATGACAAGGACCATGGAACATTGTGATGACACGGTCATGGAACATTGTGATGACAAAATTCTGGAGCATTCTGATGACAAGGGCCATGGTGCATTGTGATGACACGGTCATGGAACTTTGTGATGACAAGCAATCTGGAGCATTATGATGACCAGGGCCATGGAGCATTGTGATGACACGGTCATGGAACATTGTGATGACAAGAATTCTGGAGCATTGTGATGACAAGGGCCATGGAGCATTGTGATGACACGGTCATGGAACATTGTGATGACAAGAATTCTGAAGCATTGTGATTTCAAGTGCCATGGAGAATTGTGATGACATGGTCATGGAACATTGTGATGACAAGAATTCTGAAGCATTGTGATTTCAAGTGCCATGGAGAATTGTGATGACACGGTCATGGAACATTGTGATGACAAGAATTCTGGAGCATTGTGATGACAAGGGCCATGGAGCATTGTGATGACATGGTCATGGAACATTGTGATGACAAGAATTCTGGAGCATTGTGATGACACGGTCATGGAACATTGTGATGACAAGAATTCTGGAGCATTGTGATGACACGGTCATGGAACATTGTGATGACAAGAAATCTGGAGCATTGTGATGAGAAGGGCCATGGAGCATTGTGATGACACGGTCATGGAACATTGTGATGACAAGAATTCTGGAGCATTGTGATGACAAGGACCATGGAACATTGTGATGACACGGTCATGGAACATTGTGATGACAAGAATTCTGGAGCATTCTGATGACAAGGGCCATGGTGCATTGTGATGACACGGTCATGGAACTTTGTGATGACAAGCAATCTGGAGCATTATGATGACCAGGGCCATGGAGCATTGTGATGACACGGTCATGGAACACTGTGATGACAAGAATTCTGGAGCATTGTGATGACACGGTCATGGAACATTGTGATGACAAGAAATCTGGAGCATTGTGATGAAAATGGCCATGGAGCATTGTGATGACACGGTCATAGAACATTGTGATGACAAGAATTCTGGAGCATTGTGATGACAAGGACCATGGAGAATTGTGATGACACGGTCATGGAACATTGTGATGACAAGAATTCTGGAGCATTCTGATGACAAGGGCCATGGTGCATTGTGATGACACGGTCATGGAACTTTGTGATGACAAGCAATCTGGAGCATTGTGATGACCAGGGCCATGGAGCATTGTGATGACACGGTCATGGAACATTGTGATGACAAGAATTCTGGAGCATTGTGATGACAAGGGCCATGGAGCATTGTGATGACACGGTCATGGAACATTGTGATGACAAGAATTCTGGAGCATTGTGATTTCAAGTGCCATGGAGAATTGTGATGACATGGTCATGGAACATTGTGATGACAAGAATTCTGGAGCATTGTGATGACAAGGGCCATGGAGCATTGTGATGACAAGGGCCATGGAGAATTGTGATGACATGGTCATGGAACATGGTGATGACAAGAATTCTGGAGCATTGTGAACACAAGGGCCATGGAGCATTGTGATGACAAGTGTCATGGAGCATTGTAATGAGAGGTTTCATTGTGCACCGTGATGACAAGGGGGATGGAGTATTGTGATGAAACTGGTCCTGGAGCATTGTGATAACAAAAGCCATTGAGCATTGTGATGACAGGCATCATGGAGCATTGTGAAGAATGGGGACATGGGGAATTGTAATGACAATAGAGAAATGTGATGAAAATGGTCAGCAAGCAAAATGATTAAAGTGGTCATTTAGAATTGTCATGAAAAACTATATAGAGCATTGTGATGACAAAGGTCATGGAGAACTGTGATGACCAGGGTCATGTAGCATTGTGATGACACGGTAATGGAACATTGTGATGACAAGAATTATGGAGCATTGTGATGACACGGTCATGGAACATTGTGATGACAAGAATTCTGGAGCATTGTGATGACAAGGGCCATGGAGCATTGTGATGACATGGTCATGGAACATTGTGATGACAAGAATTCTGGAGCATTGTGATGACACGGTCATGGAACATTGTGATGACAAGAATTCTGGAGCATTGTGATGACACGGTCATGGAACATTGTGATGACAAGAAATCTGGAGCATTGTGATGAAAAGGGCCATGGAGCATTGTGATGACACGGTCATGGAACATTGTGATAACAAGAATTCTGGAGCATTGTGATGACAAGGACCATGGAACATTGTGATGACACGGTCATGGAACATTGTGATGACAAGAATTCTGGAGCATTCTGATGACAAGGGCCATGGTGCATTGTGATGACACGGTCATGGAACTTTGTGATGACAAGCAATCTGGAGCATTGTGATGACCAGGGCCATGGAGCATTGTGATGACACGGTCATGGAACATTGTGATGACAAGAATTCTGGAGCATTGTGATGACAAGGGCCATGGAGCATTGTGATGACACGGTCATGGAACATTGTGATGACAAGAATTCTGGAGCATTGTGATTTCAAGTGCCATGGAGAATTGTGATGACATGGTCATGGAACATTGTGATGACAAGAATTCTGGAGCATTGTGATGACAAGGGCCATGGAGCATTGTGATGACACGGTCATGGAATATTGTGATGACAAGAATTATGGAGCATTGTGATGACACGTTCATGGAACATTGTGATGACAAGAATTATGGAGCATTGTGATGACACGGTCATGGAACATTGTGATGACAAGAATTCTGGAGCATTCTGATGACAAGGGCCATGGTGCATTGTGATGACACGGTCATGGAACATTGTGATGACAAGAATTCTGGAGCATTCTGATGACAAGGGCCATGGTGCATTGTGATGACACGGTCATGGAACTTTGTGATGACAAGCAATCTGGAGCATTGTGATGACCAGGGCCATGGAGCATTGTGATGACACGGTCATGGAACATTGTGATGACAAGAATTCTGGAGCATTGTGATGACAAGGGCCATGGAGCATTGTGATGACACGGTCATGGAACATTGTGATGACAAGAATTCTGGAGCATTGTGATTTCAAGTGCCATGGAGAATTGTGATGACACGGTCATGGAACATTGTGATGACAAGAATTCTGGAGCATTGTGATGACAAGGGCCATGGAGCATTGTGATGACACGGTCATGGAATATTGTGATGACAAGAATTATGGAGCATTGTGATGACACGTTCATGGAACATTGTGATGACAAGAATTATGGAGCATTGTGATGACACGGTCATGGAACATTGTGATGACACGAATTATGGAGCATTGTGATGACAAGGGCCATGGAGCATTGTGATGACAAGGGCCATGGAGAATTGTGATGACATGGTCATGGAACATGGTGATGACAAGAATTCTGGAGCATTGTGAACACAAGGGCCATGGAGCATTGTGATGACAAGTGTCATGGAGCATTGTAATGAGAGGTTTCATTGTGCACCGTGATGACAAGGGGGATGGAGTATTGTGATGAAACTGGTCCTGGAGCATTGTGATAACAAAAGCCATTGAGCATTGTGATGACAGGCATCATGGAGCATTGTGAAGAATGGGGACATGGGGAATTGTAATGACAATAGAGAAATGTGATGAAAATGGTCAGCAAGCAAAATGATTAAAGTGGTCATTTAGAATTGTCATGAAAAACTATATAGAGCATTGTGATGACAAAGGTCATGGAGAACTGTGATGACCAGGGTCATGTAGCATTGTGATGACACGGTAATGGAACATTGTGATGACAAGAATTATGGAGCATTGTGATGACACGGTCATGGAACATTGTGATGACAAGAATTCTGGAGCATTGTGATGACAAGGGCCATGGAGCATTGTGATGACATGGTCATGGAACATTGTGATGACAAGAATTCTGGAGCATTGTGATGACACGGTCATGGAACATTGTGATGATAAGAATTCTGGAGCATTGTGATGACACGGTCATGGAACATTGTGATGACAAGAAATCTGGAGCATTGTGATGAAAAGGGCCATGGAGCATTGTGATGACACGGTCATGGAACATTGTGATGACAAGAATTCTGGAGCATTGTGATGACAAGGACCATGGAACATTGTGATGACACGGTCATGGAACATTGTGATGACAAGAATTCTGGAGCATTCTGATGACAAGGGCCATGGTGCATTGTGATGACACGGTCATGGAACTTTGTGATGACAAGCAATCTGGAGCATTATGATGACCAGGGCCATGGAGCATTGTGATGACACGGTCATGGAACATTGTGATGACAAGAATTCTGGAGCATTGTGATGACAAGGGCCATGGAGCATTGTGATGACACGGTCATGGAACATTGTGATGACAAGAATTCTGAAGCATTGTGATTTCAAGTGCCATGGAGAATTGTGATGACATGGTCATGGAACATTGTGATGACAAGAATTCTGAAGCATTGTGATTTCAAGTGCCATGGAGAATTGTGATGACACGGTCATGGAACATTGTGATGACAAGAATTCTGGAGCATTGTGATGACAAGGGCCATGGAGCATTGTGATGACATGGTCATGGAACATTGTGATGACAAGAATTCTGGAGCATTGTGATGACACGGTCATGGAACATTGTGATGACAAGAATTCTGGAGCATTGTGATGACACGGTCATGGAACATTGTGATGACAAGAAATCTGGAGCATTGTGATGAGAAGGGCCATGGAGCATTGTGATGACACGGTCATGGAACATTGTGATGACAAGAATTCTGGAGCATTGTGATTTCAAGTGCCATGGAGAATTGTGATGACATGGTCATGGAACATTGTGATGACAAGAATTCTGGAGCATTGTGATGACAAGGGCCATGGAGCATTGTGATGACACGGTCATGGAATATTGTGATGACAAGAATTATGGAGCATTGTGATGACACGTTCATGGAACATTGTGATGACAAGAATTATGGAGCATTGTGATGACACGGTCATGGAACATTGTGATGACACGAATTATGGAGCATTGTGATGACAAGGGCCATGGAGCATTGTGATGACAAGGGCCATGGAGAATTGTGATGACATGGTCATGGAACATGGTGATGACAAGAATTCTGGAGCATTGTGAACACAAGGGCCATGGAGCATTGTGATGACAAGTGTCATGGAGCATTGTAATGAGAGGTTTCATTGTGCACCGTGATGACAAGGGGGATGGAGTATTGTGATGAAACTGGTCCTGGAGCATTGTGATAACAAAAGCCATTGAGCATTGTGATGACAGGCATCATGGAGCATTGTGAAGAATGGGGACATGGGGAATTGTAATGACAATAGAGAAATGTGATGAAAATGGTCAGCAAGCAAAATGATTAAAGTGGTCATTTAGAATTGTCATGAAAAACTATATAGAGCATTGTGATGACAAAGGTCATGGAGAACTGTGATGACCAGGGTCATGTAGCATTGTGATGACACGGTAATGGAACATTGTGATGACAAGAATTCTGGAGCATTGTGATGACACGGTCATGGAACATTGTGATGATAAGAATTCTGGAGCATTGTGATGACACGGTCATGGAACATTGTGATGACAAGAAATCTGGAGCATTGTGATGAAAAGGGCCATGGAGCATTGTGATGACACGGTCATGGAACATTGTGATGACAAGAATTCTGGAGCATTGTGATGACAAGGACCATGGAACATTGTGATGACACGGTCATGGAACATTGTGATGACAAGAATTCTGGAGCATTCTGATGACAAGGGCCATGGTGCATTGTGATGACACGGTCATGGAACTTTGTGATGACAAGCAATCTGGAGCATTATGATGACCAGGGCCATGGAGCATTGTGATGACACGGTCATGGAACATTGTGATGACAAGAATTCTGGAGCATTGTGATGACAAGGGCCATGGAGCATTGTGATGACACGGTCATGGAACATTGTGATGACAAGAATTCTGAAGCATTGTGATTTCAAGTGCCATGGAGAATTGTGATGACATGGTCATGGAACATTGTGATGACAAGAATTCTGAAGCATTGTGATTTCAAGTGCCATGGAGAATTGTGATGACACGGTCATGGAACATTGTGATGACAAGAATTCTGGAGCATTGTGATGACAAGGGCCATGGAGCATTGTGATGACATGGTCATGGAACATTGTGATGACAAGAATTCTGGAGCATTGTGATGACACGGTCATGGAACATTGTGATGACAAGAATTCTGGAGCATTGTGATGACACGGTCATGGAACATTGTGATGACAAGAAATATGGAGCATTGTGATGAGAAGGGCCATGGAGCATTGTGATGACACGGTCATGGAACATTGTGATGACAAGAATTCTGGAGCATTGTGATTTCAAGTGCCATGGAGAATTGTGATGACATGGTCATGGAACATTGTGATGACAAGAATTCTGGAGCATTGTGATGACAAGGGCCATGGAGCATTGTGATGACACGGTCATGGAATATTGTGATGACAAGAATTATGGAGCATTGTGATGACACGTTCATGGAACATTGTGATGACAAGAATTATGGAGCATTGTGATGACACGGTCATGGAACATTGTGATGACACGAATTATGGAGCATTGTGATGACAAGGGCCATGGAGCATTGTGATGACAAGGGCCATGGAGAATTGTGATGACATGGTCATGGAACATGGTGATGACAAGAATTCTGGAGCATTGTGAACACAAGGGCCATGGAGCATTGTGATGACAAGTGTCATGGAGCATTGTAATGAGAGGTTTCATTGTGCACCGTGATGACAAGGGGGATGGAGTATTGTGATGAAACTGGTCCTGGAGCATTGTGATAACAAAAGCCATTGAGCATTGTGATGACAGGCATCATGGAGCATTGTGAAGAATGGGGACATGGGGAATTGTAATGACAATAGAGAAATGTGATGAAAATGGTCAGCAAGCAAAATGATTAAAGTGGTCATTTAGAATTGTCATGAAAAACTATATAGAGCATTGTGATGACAAAGGTCATGGAGAACTGTGATGACCAGGGTCATGTAGCATTGTGATGACACGGTAATGGAACATTGTGATGACAAGAATTATGGAGCATTGTGATGACACGGTCATGGAACATTGTGATGACAAGAATTCTGGAGCATTGTGATGACACGGTCATGGAACATTGTGATGACAAGAAATCTGGAGCATTGTGATGAAAAGGGCCATGGAGCATTGTGATGACACGGTCATGGAACATTGTGATGACAAGAATTCTGGAGCATTGTGATGACAAGAACCATGGAACATTGTGATGACATGGTCATGGAACATTGTGATGACAAGAATTCTGGAGCATTCTGATGACAAGGGCCATGGTGCATTGTGATGACACGGTCATGGAACTTTGTGATGACAAGCAATCTGGAGCATTATGATGACCAGGGCCATGGAGCATTGTGATGACACGGTCATGGAACATTGTGATGACAAGAATTCTGGAGCATTGTGATGACAAGGGCCATGGAGCATTGTGATGACACGGTCATGGAACATTGTGATGACAAGAATTCTGGAGCATTGTGATTTCAAGTGCCATGGAGAATTGTGATGACATGGTCATGGAACATTGTGATGACAAGAATTCTGGAGCATTGTGATGACAAGGGCCATGGAGCATTGTGATGACACGGTCATGGAATATTGTGATGACAAGAATTATGGAGCATTGTGATGACACGTTCATGGAACATTGTGATGACAAGAATTATGGAGCATTGTGATGACACGGTCATGGAACATTGTGATGACACGAATTATGGAGCATTGTGATGACAAGGGCCATGGAGCATTGTGATGACAAGTGTCATGGAGCATTGTAATGAGAGGTTTCATTGTGCACCGTGATGACAAGGGGGATGGAGTATTGTGATGAAACTGGTCCTGGAGCATTGTGATAACAAAAGCCATTGAGCATTGTGATGACAGGCATCATGGAGCATTGTGAAGAATGGGGACATGGGGAATTGTAATGACAATAGAGAAATGTGATGAAAATGGTCAGCAAGCAAAATGATTAAAGTGGTCATTTAGAATTGTCATGAAAAACTATATAGAGCATTGTGATGACAAAGGTCATGGAGAACTGTGATGACCAGGGTCATGTAGCATTGTGATGACACGGTAATGGAACATTGTGATGACAAGAATTATGGAGCATTGTGATGACACGGTCATGGAACATTGTGATGACAAGAATTCTGGAGCATTGTGATGACACGGTCATGGAACATTGTGATGACAAGAAATCTGGAGCATTGTGATGAAAAGGGCCATGGAGCATTGTGATGACACGGTCATGGAACATTGTGATGACAAGAATTCTGGAGCATTGTGATGACAAGGACCATGGAACATTGTGATGACACGGTCATGGAACATTGTGATGACAAGAATTCTGGAGCATTCTGATGACAAGGGCCATGGTGCATTGTGATGACACGGTCATGGAACTTTGTGATGACAAGCAATCTGGAGCATTATGATGACCAGGGCCATGGAGCATTGTGATGACACGGTCATGGAACATTGTGATGACAAGAATTCTGGAGCATTGTGATGACAAGGGCCATGGAGCATTGTGATGACACGGTCATGGAACATTGTGATGACAAGAATTCTGAAGCATTGTGATTTCAAGTGCCATGGAGAATTGTGATGACATGGTCATGGAACATTGTGATGACAAGAATTCTGAAGCATTGTGATTTCAAGTGCCATGGAGAATTGTGATGACACGGTCATGGAACATTGTGATGACAAGAATTCTGGAGCATTGTGATGACAAGGGCCATGGAGCATTGTGATGACATGGTCATGGAACATTGTGATGACAAGAATTCTGGAGCATTGTGATGACACGGTCATGGAACATTGTGATGACAAGAATTCTGGAGCATTGTGATGACACGGTCATGGAACATTGTGATGACAAGAAATCTGGAGCATTGTGATGAAAAGGGCCATGGAGCATTGTGATGACACGGTCATGGAACATTGTGATAACAAGAATTCTGGAGCATTGTGATGACAAGGACCATGGAACATTGTGATGACACGGTCATGGAACATTGTGATGACAAGAATTCTGGAGCATTCTGATGACAAGGGCCATGGTGCATTGTGATGACACGGTCATGGAACTTTGTGATGACAAGCAATCTGGAGCATTGTGATGACCAGGGCCATGGAGCATTGTGATGACACGGTCATGGAACATTGTGATGACAAGAATTCTGGAGCATTGTGATGACAAGGGCCATGGAGCATTGTGATGACACGGTCATGGAACATTGTGATGACAAGAATTCTGGAGCATTGTGATTTCAAGTGCCATGGAGAATTGTGATGACATGGTCATGGAACATTGTGATGACAAGAATTCTGGAGCATTGTGATGACAAGGGCCATGGAGCATTGTGATGACACGTTCATGGAACATTGTGATGACAAGAATTATGGAGCATTGTGATGACACGGTCATGGAACATTGTGATGACACGAATTATGGAGCATTGTGATGACAAGGGCCATGGAGCATTGTGATGACAAGGGCCATGGAGAATTGTGATGACATGGTCATGGAACATGGTGATGACAAGAATTCTGGAGCATTGTGAACACAAGGGCCATGGAGCATTGTGATGACAAGTGTCATGGAGCATTGTAATGAGAGGTTTCATTGTGCACCGTGATGACAAGGGGGATGGAGTATTGTGATGAAACTGGTCCTGGAGCATTGTGATAACAAAAGCCATTGAGCATTGTGATGACAGGCATCATGGAGCATTGTGAAGAATGGGGACATGGGGAATTGTAATGACAATAGAGAAATGTGATGAAAATGGTCAGCAAGCAAAATGATTAAAGTGGTCATTTAGAATTGTCATGAAAAACTATATAGAGCATTGTGATGACAAAGGTCATGGAGAACTGTGATGACCAGGGTCATGTAGCATTGTGATGACACGGTAATGGAACATTGTGATGACAAGAATTATGGAGCATTGTGATGACACGGTCATGGAACATTGTGATGACAAGAATTCTGGAGCATTGTGATGACAAGGGCCATGGAGCATTGTGATGACATGGTCATGGAACATTGTGATGACAAGAATTCTGGAGCATTGTGATGACACGGTCATGGAACATTGTGATGACAAGAATTCTGGAGCATTGTGATGACACGGTCATGGAACATTGTGATGACAAGAAATCTGGAGCATTGTGATGAAAAGGGCCATGGAGCATTGTGATGACACGGTCATGGAACATTGTGATGACAAGAATTCTGGAGCATTGTGATGACAAGGGCCATGGAGCATTGTGATGACACGGTCATGGAACATTGTGATGACAAGAATTCTGGAGCATTGTGATTTCAAGTGCCATGGAGAATTGTGATGACATGGTCATGGAACATTGTGATGACAAGAATTCTGGAGCATTGTGATGACAAGGGCCATGGAGCATTGTGATGACACGGTCATGGAATATTGTGATGACAAGAATTCTGGAGCATTGTGATGACACGTTCATGGAACATTGTGATGACAAGAATTATGGAGCATTGTGATGACACAGTCATGGAACATTGTGATGACACGAATTATGGAGCATTGTGATGACAAGGGCCATGGAGCATTGTGATGACAAGGGCCATGGAGAATTGTGATGACATGGTCATGGAACATGGTGATGACAAGAATTCTGGAGCATTGTGAACACAAGGGCCATGGAGCATTGTGATGACAAGTGTCATGGAGCATTGTAATGAGAGGTTTCATTGTGCACCGTGATGACAAGGGGGATGGAGTATTGTGATGAAACTGGTCCTGGAGCATTGTGATAACAAAAGCCATTGAGCATTGTGATGACAGGCATCATGGAGCATTGTGAAGAATGGGGACATGGGGAATTGTAATGACAATAGACAAATGTGATGAAAATGGTCAGCAAGCAAAATGATTAAAGTGGTCATTTAGAATTGTCATGAAAAACTATATAGAGCATTGTGATGACAAAGGTCATGGAGAACTGTGATGACCAGGGTCATGTAGCATTGTGATGACACGGTAATGGAACATTGTGATGACAAGAATTATGGAGCATTGTGATGACACGGTCATGGAACATTGTGATGACAAGAATTCTGGAGCATTGTGATGACAAGGGCCATGGAGCATTGTGATGACATGGTCATGGAACATTGTGATGACAAGAATTCTGGAGCATTGTGATGACACGGTCATGGAACATTGTGATGACAAGAATTCTGGAGCATTGTGATGACACGGTCATGGAACATTGTGATGACAAGAAATCTGGAGCATTGTGATGAAAAGGGCCATGGAGCATTGTGATGACACGGTCATGGAACATTGTGATGACAAGAATTCTGGAGCATTGTGATGACAAGGACCATGGAACATTGTGATGACACGGTCATGGAACATTGTGATGACAAGAATTCTGGAGCATTCTGATGACAAGGGCCATGGTGCATTGTGATGACACGGTCATGGAACTTTGTGATGACAAGCAATCTGGAGCATTATGATGACCAGGGCCATGGAGCATTGTGATGACACGGTCATGGAACATTGTGATGACAAGAATTCTGGAGCATTGTGATGACAAGGGCCATGGAGCATTGTGATGACACGGTCATGGAACATTGTGATGACAAGAATTCTGAAGCATTGTGATTTCAAGTGCCATGGAGAATTGTGATGACATGGTCATGGAACATTGTGATGACAAGAATTCTGAAGCATTGTGATTTCAAGTGCCATGGAGAATTGTGATGACACGGTCATGGAACATTGTGATGACAAGAATTCTGGAGCATTGTGATGACAAGGGCCATGGAGCATTGTGATGACATGGTCATGGAACATTGTGATGACAAGAATTCTGGAGCATTGTGATGACACGGTCATGGAACATTGTGATGACAAGAATTCTGGAGCATTGTGATGACACGGTCATGGAACATTGTGATGACAAGGAATCTGGAGCATTGTGATGAAAAGGGCCATGGAGCATTGTGATGACACGGTCATGGAACATTGTGATAACAAGAATTCTGGAGCATTGTGATGACAAGGACCATGGAACATTGTGATGACACGGTCATGGAACATTGTGATGACAAGAATTCTGGAGCATTCTGATGACAAGGGCCATGGTGCATTGTGATGACACGGTCATGGAACTTTGTGATGACAAGCAATCTGGAGCATTGTGATGACCAGGGCCATGGAGCATTGTGATGACACGGTCATGGAACATTGTGATGACAAGAATTCTGGAGCATTGTGATGACAAGGGCCATGGAGCATTGTGATGACACGGTCATGGAACATTGTGATGACAAGAATTCTGGAGCATTGTGATTTCAAGTGCCATGGAGAATTGTGATGACATGGTCATGGAACATTGTGATGACAAGAAATCTGGAGCATTGTGATGAAAAGGGCCATGGAGCATTGTGATGACACGGTCATGGAATATTGTGATGACAAGAATTATGGAGCATTGTGATGACACGTTCATGGAACATTGTGATGACAAGAATTATGGAGCATTGTGATGACACGGTCATGGAACATTGTGATGACACGAATTATGGAGCATTGTGATGACAAGGGCCATGGAGCATTGTGATGACAAGGGCCATGGAGAATTGTGATGACATGGTCATGGAACATGGTGATGACAAGAATTCTGGAGCATTGTGAACACAAGGGCCATGGAGCATTGTGATGACAAGTGTCATGGAGCATTGTAATGAGAGGTTTCATTGTGCACCGTGATGACAAGGGGGATGGAGTATTGTGATGAAACTGGTCCTGGAGCATTGTGATAACAAAAGCCATTGAGCATTGTGATGACAGGCATCATGGAGCATTGTGAAGAATGTGGACATGGGGAATTGTAATGACAATAGAGAAATGTGATGAAAATGGTCAGCAAGCAAAATGATTAAAGTGGTCATTTAGAATTGTCATGAAAAACTATATAGAGCATTGTGATGACAAAGGTCATGGAGAACTGTGATGACCAGGGTCATGTAGCATTGTGATGACACGGTAATGGAACATTGTGATGACAAGAATTATGGAGCATTGTGATGACACGGTCATGGAACATTGTGATGACAAGAATTCTGGAGCATTGTGATGACAAGGGCCGTGGAGCATTGTGATGACACGGTCATGGAACATTGTGATGACAAGAATTCTGGAGCATTGTGATTTCAAGTGCCATGGAGAATTGTGATGACATGGTCATGGAACATTGTGATGACAAGAATTCTGGAGCATTGTGATGACAAGGGCCATGGAGCATTGTGATGACACGGTCATGGAATATTGTGATGACAAGAATTATGGAGCATTGTGATGACACGGTCATGGAACATTCTGATGACAAGAATTATGGAGCATTGTGATGACACGGTCATGGAACATTGTGATGACACCAATTATGGAGCATTGTGATGACAATGGCCATGGAGCATTGTGATGACAAGGGCCATGGAGAATTGTGATGACATGGTCATGGAACATGGTGATGACAAGAATTCTGGAGCATTGTGAACACAAGGGCCATGGAGCATTGTGATGACAAGTGTCATGGAGCATTGTAATGAGAGGTTTCATTGTGCACCGTGATGACAAGGGGGATGGAGTATTGTGATGAAACTGGTCCTGGAGCATTGTGATAACAAAAGCCATTGAGCATTGTGATGACAGGCATCATGGAGCATTGTGAAGAATGGGGACATGGGGAATTGTAATGACAATAGAGAAATGTGATGAAAATGGTCAGCAAGCAAAATGATTAAAGTGGTCATTTAGAATTGTCATGAAAAACTATATAGAGCATTGTGATGACAAAGGTCATGGAGAACTGTGATGACCAGGGTCATGTAGCATTGTGATGACACGGTCATGGAACATTGTGATGACAAGAATTATGGAGCATTGTGATGACACGGTCATGGAACATTGTGATGACAAGAATTCTGGAGCATTGTGATGACAAGGGCCATGGAGCATTGTGATGACACGGTCAAGGAACATTGTGATGACAAGAATTCTGGAGCATTGTGATGACACGGTCATGGAACATTGTGATGACAAGAATTCTGGAGCATTGTGATGAAACGGTCATGGAACATTGTGATGACAAGAAATCTGGTGCATTGTGATGACAAGGGCCATGGAGCATTGTGATGACACGGTCATGGAACATTGTGATGACAAGGATTCTGGAGCATTGTGATGACAAGGACCATGGAGCATTGTGATGACACGGTCATGGAACATTGTGATGACAAGAATTCTGGAGCATTGTGATGACAAGGGCCATGGTGCATTGTGATGACACGGTCATGGATCTTTGTGATGACAAGCAATCTGGAGCATTGTGATGACCAGGGCCATGGAGCATTGTGATGACACGGTCATGGAACATTGTGATGACAAGAATTCTGGAGCATTGTGATGACAAGGGCCATGGAGCATTGTGATGACACGGTCATGGAACATTGTGATGACAAGAATTCTGGAGCATTGTGATGACAAGGGCCATGGAGAATTGTGATGACATGGTCATGGAACATTGTGATGACAAGAATTCTGGAGCATTGTGATGACAAGGGCCATGGAGCATTGTGATGACACGGTCATGGAACATTGTGATGACAAGAATTCTGGAGCATTGTGATGACACGGTCATGGAACATTGTGATGACAAGAATTCTGGAGCATTGTGATGACACGGTCATGGAACATTGTGATGACAAGAATTCTGGAGCATTGTGATGACAAGGGCCATGGAGCATTGGGATGACACGGTCATGGAACATTGTGATGACAAGAATTCTGGAGCATTGTGATGACAAGGGCCATGGAGAATTGTGATGACATGGTCATGGAACATTGTGATGACAAGAATTCTGGAGCATTGTGATGACAAGGGCCATGGAGCATTGTGATGACACGGTCATGGAACATTGTGATGACAAGAATTATGGAGCATTGTGATGACACGGTCATGGAACATTGTGATGACAAGAATTATGGAGCATTGTGTAGACACGGTCATGGATCATTGTGATGACAAGAATTCTGGAGCATTGTGATGACAAGGGCCATGGAGCATTGTGATGACACGGTCATGGAACATTGTGATGACAAGAATTCTGGAGCATTGTGGTGACAAGGGCCATGATGCATTGTGATGACATGGTCATGGAACATTGTGATGACAAGAATTCTGGAGCATTGTGATGACACGGTCATGGAACATTGTGATGACAAGAATTCTTGAGCATTGTGATGACAAGGGCCATGGAGCATTGTGATGACAAGGGCCATGGAGTATTGTGATGACATGGTCATGGAACATGGTGATGACAAGAATTCTGGAGCATTGTGAAGACAAGGGCCATGGAGCATTGTGAAGACAAGTGTCATGGAGCATTGTAATGAGAAGTTTCATTTTGCACCGTGATGACCAGGGGGATGGAGTATTGTGATGAAACTGGTCCTGGAGCATTGTGATAACAAAAGCCATTGAGCATTGAGATGACAGGCATCATGGAGCATTGTGAAGAATGTGGACATGGGGAATTGTAATGTCAATAGAGAAATGTGATGAAAATGGTCAGCAAGCAAAATGATTAAAGTGGTCATTTAGAATTGTCATGAAAAACTATATAGAGCATTGTGATGACAAAGGTCATGGAGAACTGTGATGACCAGGGTCATGTAGCATTGTGATGACACGGTCATGGAACATTGTGATGACAAGAATTATGGAGCATTGTGATGACACGGTCATGGAACATTGTGATGACAAGAATTCTGGAGCATTGTGATGACAAGGGCCATGGAGCATTGTGATGACACGGTCATGGAACATTGTGATGACAAGAATTCTGGGGCATTGTGATGACACGGTCATGGAACATTGTGATGACAAGGATTCTGGAGCATTGTGATGACAAGGACCATGGAGCATTGTGATGACACGGTCATGGAACATTGTGATGACAAGAATTCTGGAGCATTGTGATGACAAGGGCCATGGTGCATTGTGATGACACGGTCATGGAACTTTGTGATGACAAGCAATCTGGAGCATTGTGATGACCAGGGCCATGGAGCATTGTGATGACACGGTCATGGAACATTGTGATGACAAGAATTCTGGAGCATTGTGATGACAAGGGCCATGGAGCATTGTGATGACACGGTCATGGAACATTGTGATGACAAGAATTCTGGAGCATTGTGATGACAAGAGCCATGGAGAATTGTGATGACATGGTCATGGAACATTGTGATGACAAGAATTCTGGAGCATTGTGATGACAAGGGCCATGGAGCATTGTGATGACACGGTCATGGAACATTGTGATGACAAGAATTCTGGAGCATTGTGATGACACGGTCATGGAACATTGTGATGACAAGAATTCTGGAGCATTGTGATGACACGGTCATGGAACATTGTGATGACAAGAAATCTGGTGCATTGTGATGACAAGGGCCATGGAGCATTGTGATGACACGGTCATGGAACATTGTGATGACAAGAATTCTGGAGCATTGTGATGACAAGGGCCATGGTGCATTGTGATGACACGGTCATGGAACTTTGTGATGACAAGCAATCTGGAGCATTGTGATGACCAGGGCCATGGAGCATTGTGATGACACTGTCATGGAACATTGTGATGACAAGAATTCTGGAGCATTGTGATGACAAGGGCCATGGAGCATTGTGATGACACGGTCATGGAACATTGTGATGACAAGAATTCTGGAGCATTGTGATGACAAGAATTCTGGAGCATTGTGATGACACGGTCATGGAACATTGTGATGACAAGAATTATGGAGCATTGTGATGACAAGGGCCATGGAGCTTTGTGATGACACGGTCATGGAACATTGTGATGACAAGAATTCTGGAGCATTGTGATGACACGGTCATGGAACATTGTGATGACAAGAAATATGGAGCATTGTGATGACAAGGGCCATGGAGCATTGTGATGACACGGTCATGGAACATTGTGATGACAAGAATTCTGGAGCATTGTGATGACAAGGGCCATGGAGCATTGTGATGACAAGGGCCATGGAGTATTGTGATGACATGGTCATGGAACATGGTGATGACAAGAATTCTGGAGTATTGTGAAGACAAGTGCCATGGAGCATTGTGATGACAAGTGTCATGGAGCATTGTAATGAGAGGTTTCATTGTGCACCGTGATGAAAAGGGGGATGGAGTATTGTGATGAAACTGGTCCTGGAGCATTGTGATAACAAAAGCCATTGAGCATTGTGATGACAGACATCATGGAGCATTGTGAAGAATGGGGACATGGGGAATTGTAATGACAATAGAGAAATGTGATGAAAATGGTCAGCAAGCAAAATGATTAAAGTGGTCATTTAGAATTGTCATGAAAAACTATATAGAGCATTGTGATGACAAAGGTCATGGAGAACTGTGATGACCAGGGTCATGTAGCATTGTGATGACACGGTCATGGAACATTGTGATGACAAGAATTATGGAGCATTGTGATGACACGGTCATGGAACATTGTGATGACAAGAATTCTGGAGCATTGTGATGACAAGCGCCATGGAGCATTGTGATGACACGGTCATGGAACATTGTGATGACAAGAATTCTGGGGCATTGTGATGACACGGTCATGGAACATTGTGATGACAAGGATTCTGGAGCATTGTGATGACAAGGACCATGGAGCATTGTGATGACACGGTCATGGAACATTGTGATGACAAGAATTCTGGAGCATTGTGATGACAAGGGCCATGGTGCATTGTGATGACACGGTCATGGAACTTTGTGATGACAAGCAATCTGGAGCATTGTGATGACCAGGGCCATGGAGCATTGTGATGACACGGTCATGGAACATTGTGATGACAAGAATTCTGGAGCATTGTGATGACAAGGGCCATGGAGCATTGTGATGACACGGTCATGGAACATTGTGATGACAAGAATTCTGGAGCATTGTGATGACAAGAGCCATGGAGAATTGTGATGACATGGTCATGGAACATTGTGATGACAAGAATTCTGGAGCATTGTGATGACAAGGGCCATGGAGCATTGTGATGACACGGTCATGGAACATTGTGATGACAAGAATTCTGGAGCATTGTGATGACACGGTCATGGAACATTGTGATGACAAGAATTCTGGAGCATTGTGATGACACGGTCATGGAACATTGTGATGACAAGAAATCTGGTGCATTGTGATGACAAGGGCCATGGAGCATTGTGATGACACGGTCATGGAACATTGTGATGACAAGAATTCTGGAGCATTGTGATGAAAAGGGCCATGGTGCATTGTGATGACACGGTCATGGAACTTTGTGATGACAAGCAATCTGGAGCATTGTGATGACCAGGGCCATGGAGCATTGTGATGACACTGTCATGGAACATTGTGATGACAAGAATTCTGGAGCATTGTGATGACAAGGGCCATGGAGCATTGTGATGACACGGTCATGGAACATTGTGATGACAAGAATTCTGGAGCATTGTGATGACAAGAATTCTGGAGCATTGTGATGACACGGTCATGGAACATTGTGATGACAAGAATTATGGAGCATTGTGATGACAAGGGCCATGGAGCATTGTGATGACACGGTCATGGAACATTGTGATGACAAGAATTCTGGAGCATTGTGATGACAAGGGCCATGGAGCATTGTGATGACACGGTCATGGAACATTGTGATGACAAGAATTCTGGAGCATTGTGATGACAAGGGCCATGGAGCATTGTGATGACAAGGGCCATGGAGTATTGTGATGACATGGTCATGGAACATGGTGATGACAAGAATTCTGGAGTATTGTGAAGACAAGTGCCATGGAGCATTGTGATGACAAGTGTCATGGAGCATTGTAATGAGAGGTTTCATTGTGCACCGTGATGAAAAGGGGGATGGAGTATTGTGATGAAACTGGTCCTGGAGCATTGTGATAACAAAAGCCATTGAGCATTGTGATGACAGACATCATGGAGCATTGTGAAGAATGGGGACATGGGGAATTGTAATGACAATAGAGAAATGTGATGAAAATGGTCAGCAAGCAAAATGATTAAAGTGGTCATTTAGAATTGTCATGAAAAACTATATAGAGCATTGTGATGACAAAGGTCATGGAGAACTGTGATGACCAGGGTCATGTAGCATTGTGATGACACGGTCATGGAACATTGTGATGACAAGAATTATGGAGCATTGTGATGACACGGTCATGGAACATTGTGATGACAAGAATTCTGGAGCATTGTGATGACAAGCGCCATGGAGCATTGTGATGACACGGTCATGGAACATTGTGATGACAAGAATTCTGGGGCATTGTGATGACACGGTCATGGAACATTGTGATGACAAGGATTCTGGAGCATTGTGATGACAAGGACCATGGAGCATTGTGATGACACGGTCATGGAACATTGTGATGACAAGAATTCTGGAGCATTGTGATGACAAGGGCCATGGTGCATTGTGATGACACGGTCATGGAACTTTGTGATGACAAGCAATCTGGAGCATTGTGATGACCAGGGCCATGGAGCATTGTGATGACACGGTCATGGAACATTGTGATGACAAGAATTCTGGAGCATTGTGATGACAAGGGCCATGGAGCATTGTGATGACACGGTCATGGAACATTGTGATGACAAGAATTCTGGAGCATTGTGATGACAAGAGCCATGGAGAATTGTGATGACATGGTCATGGAACATTGTGATGACAAGAATTCTGGAGCATTGTGATGACAAGGGCCATGGAGCATTGTGATGACACGGTCATGGAACATTGTGATGACAAGAATTCTGGAGCATTGTGATGACACGGTCATGGAACATTGTGATGACAAGAATTCTGGAGCATTGTGATGACACGGTCATGGAACATTGTGATGACAAGAAATCTGGTGCATTGTGATGACAAGGGCCATGGAGCATTGTGATGACACGGTCATGGAACATTGTGATGACAAGAATTCTGGAGCATTGTGATGAAAAGGGCCATGGTGCATTGTGATGACACGGTCATGGAACTTTGTGATGACAAGCAATCTGGAGCATTGTGATGACCAGGGCCATGGAGCATTGTGATGACACTGTCATGGAACATTGTGATGACAAGAATTCTGGAGCATTGTGATGACAAGGGCCATGGAGCATTGTGATGACACGGTCATGGAACATTGTGATGACAAGAATTCTGGAGCATTGTGATGACAAGAATTCTGGAGCATTGTGATGACACGGTCATGGAACATTGTGATGACAAGAATTATGGAGCATTGTGATGACAAGGGCCATGGAGCATTGTGATGACACGGTCATGGAACATTGTGATGACAAGAATTCTGGAGCATTGTGATGACAAGGGCCATGGAGCATTGTGATGACACGGTCATGGAACATTGTGATGACAAGAATTCTGGAGCATTGTGATGACAAGGGCCATGGAGCATTGTGATGACAAGGGCCATGGAGTATTGTGATGACATGGTCATGGAACATGGTGATGACAAGAATTCTGGAGTATTGTGAAGACAAGTGCCATGGAGCATTGTGATGACAAGTGTCATGGAGCATTGTAATGAGAGGTTTCATTGTGCACCGTGATGAAAAGGGGGATGGAGTATTGTGATGAAACTGGTCCTGGAGCATTGTGATAACAAAAGCCATTGAGCATTGTGATGACAGACATCATGGAGCATTGTGAAGAATGGGGACATGGGGAATTGTAATGACAATAGAGAAATGTGATGAAAATGGTCAGCAAGCAAAATGATTAAAGTGGTCATTTAGAATTGTCATGAAAAACTATATAGAGCATTGTGATGACAAAGGTCATGGAGAACTGTGATGACCAGGGTCATGTAGCATTGTGATGACAAGGTCATGGAACATTGTGATGACAAGAATTATGGAGCATTGTGATGACACGGTCATGGAACATTGTGATGACAAGAATTCTGGAGCATTGTGATAACAAGGGCCATGGAGCATTGTGATGACACGGTCATGGAACATTGTGATGACAAGAATTCTGGAGCATTGTGATGACACGGTCATGGAACATTGTGATGACAAGAATTCTGGAGCATTGTGATGACAAGGACCATGGAGCATTGTGATGACACGGTCATGGAACATTGTGATGACAAGAATTCTGAAGCATTGTGATGACAAGGGCCATGGTGCATTGTGATGACACGGTCATGGAACATTGTGATGACAAGGATTTTGGAGCATTGTGATGACAAGGACCATGGAGCATTGTGATGACACGGTCATGGAACATTGTGATGACAAGAATTCTGGAGCATTGTGATGACAAGGGCCATGGAGCATTGTGATGACAAGGGCCATGGAGTATTGTGATGACATGGTCATGGAACATGGTGATGACAAGAATTCTGGAGTATTGTGAAGACAAGTGCCATGGAGCATTGTGATGACAAGTGTCATGGAGCATTGTAATGAGAGGTTTCATTGTGCACCGTGATGAAAAGGGGGATGGAGTATTGTGATGAAACTGGTCCTGGAGCATTGTGATAACAAAAGCCATTGAGCATTGTGATGACAGACATCATGGAGCATTGTGAAGAATGGGGACATGGGGAATTGTAATGACAATAGAGAAATGTGATGAAAATGGTCAGCAAGCAAAATGATTAAAGTGGTCATTTAGAATTGTCATGAAAAACTATATAGAGCATTGTGATGACAAAGGTCATGGAGAACTGTGATGACCAGGGTCATGTAGCATTGTGATGACAAGGTCATGGAACATTGTGATGACAAGAATTATGGAGCATTGTGATGACACGGTCATGGAACATTGTGATGACAAGAATTCTGGAGCATTGTGATAACAAGGGCCATGGAGCATTGTGATGACACGGTCATGGAACATTGTGATGACAAGAATTCTGGAGCATTGTGATGACACGGTCATGGAACATTGTGATGACAAGAATTCTGGAGCATTGTGATGACAAGGACCATGGAGCATTGTGATGACACGGTCATGGAACATTGTGATGACAAGAATTCTGAAGCATTGTGATGACAAGGGCCATGGTGCATTGTGATGACACGGTCATGGAACATTGTGATGACAAGGATTTTGGAGCATTGTGATGACAAGGACCATGGAGCATTGTGATGACACGGTCATGGAACATTGTGATGACAAGAATTCTGGAGCATTGTGATGACAAGGGCCATGGTGCATTGTGATGACACGGTCATGGAACTTTGTGATGACAAGCAATCTGGAGCATTGTGATGACCAGGGCCATGCAGCATTGTGATGACACGGTCATGGAACATTGTGATGACAAGAATTCTGGAGCATTGTGATGACAAGGGCCATGGAGCATTGTGATGACACGGTCATGGAACATTGTGATGACAAGAATTCTGTAGCATTGTGGTGACAAGGGCCATGGTGCATTGTGATGACATGGTCATGGAACATTGTGATGACAAGAATTCTGGAGCATTGTGATGACACGGTCATGGAACATTGTGATGACAAGAATTATGGAGCATTGTGATGACACGGTCATGGAACATTGTGATGACAAGAATTCTGGAGCATTGTGATGACAAGGGCCATGGAGCATTGTGATGACACGGTCATGGAACATTGTGATGACAAGAATTCTGGAGCATTTGATGACACGGTCATGGAACATTGTGATGGCAAGAATTCTGGAGCATTGTGATGACACGGTCATGGAACATTGTGATGACAAGAAATCTGGTGCATTGTGATGACAAGGGCCATGGAGCATTGTGATGACACGGTCATGGAACTTTGTGATGACAAGCAATCTGGAGCATTGTGATGACCAGGGCCATGGAGCATTGTGATGACACGGTCATGGAACATTGTGATGACAAGAATTCTGGAGCATTGTGATGACAAGGGCCATGGAGCATTGTGATGACACGGTCATGGAACATTGTGATGACAAGAATTCTGTAGCATTGTGGTGACAAGGGCCATGGTGCATTGTGATGACATGGTCATGGAACATTGTGATGACAAGAATTCTGGAGCATTGTGATGACACGGTCATGGAACATTGTGATGACAAGAATTATGGAGCATTGTGATGACACGGTCATGGAACATTGTGATGACAAGAATTCTGGAGCATTGTGATGACAAGGGCCATGGAGCATTGTGATGACACGGTCATGGAACATTGTGATGACAAGAATTCTGGAGCATTTGATGACACGGTCATGGAACATTGTGATGGCAAGAATTCTGGAGCATTGTGATGACACGGTCATGGAACATTGTGATGACAAGAAATCTGGTGCATTGTGATGACAAGGGCCATGGAGCATTGTGATGACACAGTCATGGAACATTGTGATGACAAGGATTCTGGAGCATTGTGATGACAAGAACCATGGAGCATTGTGATGACAAGTTCATGGAACATTGTGATGACAAGAATTCTGGAGCATTGTGATGACAAGGGCCATGGTGCATTGTGATGACACGGTCATGGAACTTTGTGATGACAAGCAATCTGGAGCATTGTGATGACCAGGGCCATGGAGCATTGTGATGACACAGTCATGGAACATTGTGATGACAAGAATTCTGGAGCATTGTGATGACAAGGGCCATGGAGCATTGTGATGACACGGTCATGGAACATTGTGATGACAAGAATTCTGGAGCATTGTGATGACAAGGGCCATGGAGAATTGTGATGACATGGTCATGGAACATTGTGATGACAAGAATTCTGGAGCATTGTGATGACAAGGGCCATGGAGCATTGTGATGACACGGTCATGGAACGTTGTGATGACAAGAATTATGGAGCATTGTGATGACACGGTCATGGAACATTGTGATGAAAAGAATTATGGAGCATTTTGATGACACAGTCATGGAACATTGTGATGACAGGAATTCTGGAGCATTGTGATGACAAGGGCCATGGAGCATTGTGATGACACGGTCATGGAACATTGTGATGACAAGAATTCTGGAGTATTGTGAAGACAAGTGCCATGGAGCATTGTGATGACAAGTGTCATGGAGCATTGTAATGAGAGGTTTCATTGTGCACCGTGATGAAAAGGGGGATGGAGTATTGTGATGAAACTGGTCCTGGAGCATTGTGATAACAAAAGCCATTGAGCATTGTGATGACAGGCATCATGGAGCATTGTGAAGAATGGGGACATGGGGAATTGTAATGACAATAGAGAAATGTGATGAAAATGGTCAGCAAGCAAAATGATTAAAGTGGTCATTTAGAATTGTCATGAAAAACTATATAGAGCATTGTGATGACAAAGGTCATGGAGAACTGTGATGACCAGGGTCATGTAGCATTGTGATGACACGGTCATGGAACATTGTGATGACATGAATTATGGAGCATTGTGATGACACGGTCATGGAACATTGTGATGACAAGAATTCTGGAACATTGTGATGACAAGGGCCATGGAGCATTGTGATGACACGGTCATGGAACATTGTGATGACAAGGATTCTGGAGCATTGTGATGACAAGGACCATGGAGTATTGTGATGACACGGTCATGGAACATTGTGATGACAAGAATTCTGGAGCATTGTGATGACAAGGGCCATGGTGCATTGTGATGACACGGTCATGGAACTTTGTGATGACAAGCAATCTGGAGCATTGTGATGACCAGGGCCATGGAGCATTGTGATGACACGGTCATGGAACATTGTGATGACAAAAATTCTGGAGCATTGTGATGACAAGGGCCATGGAGCATTGTGATGACACGGTTATGGAACATTGTGATGACAAGAATTCTGGAGCATTGTGATGACAAGGGCCATGGAGAATTGTGATGACATGGTTATGGAACATTGTGATGACAAGAATTCTGGAGCATTGTGATGACAAGGGCCATGGAGCATTGTGATGACACTGTCAGGGAACATTGTGATGACAAGAATTCTGGAGCATTGTGATGACACGGTCATGGAACATTGTGATGACAAGAATTCTGGAGTATTGTGAAGACAAGTGCCATGGAGCATTGTGATGACAAGTGTCATGGAGCATTGTAATGAGAGGTTTCATTGTGCACCGTGATGAAAAGGGGGATGGAGTATTGTGATGAAACTGGTCCTGGAGCATTGTGATAACAAAAGCCATTGAGCATTGTGATGACAGACATCATGGAGCATTGTGAAGAATGGGGACATGGGGAATTGTAATGACAATAGAGAAATGTGATGAAAATGGTCAGCAAGCAAAATGATTAAAGTGGTCATTTAGAATTGTCATGAAAAACTATATAGAGCATTGTGATGACAAAGGTCATGGAGAACTGTGATGACCAGGGTCATGTAGCATTGTGATGACAAGGTCATGGAACATTGTGATGACAAGAATTATGGAGCATTGTGATGACACGGTCATGGAACATTGTGATGACAAGAATTCTGGAGCATTGTGATAACAAGGGCCATGGAGCATTGTGATGACACGGTCATGGAACATTGTGATGACAAGAATTCTGGAGCATTGTGATGACACGGTCATGGAACATTGTGATGACAAGAATTCTGGAGCATTGTGATGACAAGGACCATGGAGCATTGTGATGACACGGTCATGGAACATTGTGATGACAAGAATTCTGAAGCATTGTGATGACAAGGGCCATGGTGCATTGTGATGACACGGTCATGGAACATTGTGATGACAAGGATTTTGGAGCATTGTGATGACAAGGACCATGGAGCATTGTGATGACACGGTCATGGAACATTGTGATGACAAGAATTCTGGAGCATTGTGATGACAAGGGCCATGGTGCATTGTGATGACACGGTCATGGAACTTTGTGATGACAAGCAATCTGGAGCATTGTGATGACCAGGGCCATGGAGCATTGTGATGACACGGTCATGGAACATTGTGATGACAAGAATTCTGGAGCATTGTGATGACAAGGGCCATGGAGCATTGTGATGACACGGTCATGGAACATTGTGATGACAAGAATTCTGTAGCATTGTGGTGACAAGGGCCATGGTGCATTGTGATGACATGGTCATGGAACATTGTGATGACAAGAATTCTGGAGCATTGTGATGACACGGTCATGGAACATTGTGATGACAAGAATTATGGAGCATTGTGATGACACGGTCATGGAACATTGTGATGACAAGAATTCTGGAGCATTGTGATGACAAGGGCCATGGAGCATTGTGATGACACGGTCATGGAACATTGTGATGACAAGAATTCTGGAGCATTTGATGACACGGTCATGGAACATTGTGATGGCAAGAATTCTGGAGCATTGTGATGACACGGTCATGGAACATTGTGATGACAAGAAATCTGGTGCATTGTGATGACAAGGGCCATGGAGCATTGTGATGACACGGTCATGGAACTTTGTGATGACAAGCAATCTGGAGCATTGTGATGACCAGGGCCATGGAGCATTGTGATGACACGGTCATGGAACATTGTGATGACAAGAATTCTGGAGCATTGTGATGACAAGGGCCATGGAGCATTGTGATGACACGGTCATGGAACATTGTGATGACAAGAATTCTGTAGCATTGTGGTGACAAGGGCCATGGTGCATTGTGATGACATGGTCATGGAACATTGTGATGACAAGAATTCTGGAGCATTGTGATGACACGGTCATGGAACATTGTGATGACAAGAATTATGGAGCATTGTGATGACACGGTCATGGAACATTGTGATGACAAGAATTCTGGAGCATTGTGATGACAAGGGCCATGGAGCATTGTGATGACACGGTCATGGAACATTATGATGACAAGAATTCTGGAGCATTTGATGACACGGTCATGGAACATTGTGATGGCAAGAATTCTGGAGCATTGTGATGACACGGTCATGGAACATTGTGATGACAAGAAATCTGGTGCATTGTGATGACAAGGGCCATGGAGCATTGTGATGACACAGTCATGGAACATTGTGATGACAAGGATTCTGGAGCATTGTGATGACAAGAACCATGGAGCATTGCGATGACAAGTTCATGGAACATTGTGATGACAAGAATTCTGGAGCATTGTGATGACAAGGGCCATGGTGCATTGTGATGACACGGTCATGGAACTTTGTGATGACAAGCAATCTGGAGCATTGTGATGACCAGGGCCATGGAGCATTGTGATGACACAGTCATGGAACATTGTGATGACAAGAATTCTGGAGCATTGTGATGACAAGGGCCATGGAGCATTGTGATGACACGGTCATGGAACATTGTGATGACAAGAATTCTGGAGCATTGTGATGACAAGGGCCATGGAGAATTGTGATGACATGGTCATGGAACATTGTGATGACAAGAATTCTGGAGCATTGTGATGACAAGGGCCATGGAGCATTGTGATGACACGGTCATGGAACGTTGTGATGACAAGAATTATGGAGCATTGTGATGACACGGTCATGGAACATTGTGATGAAAAGAATTATGGAGCATTTTGATGACACAGTCATGGAACATTGTGATGACAGGAATTCTGGAGCATTGTGATGACAAGGGCCATGGAGCATTGTGATGACACGGTCATGGAACATTGTGATGACAAGAATTCTGGAGTATTGTGAAGACAAGTGCCATGGAGCATTGTGATGACAAGTGTCATGGAGCATTGTAATGAGAGGTTTCATTGTGCACCGTGATGAAAAGGGGGATGGAGTATTGTGATGAAACTGGTCCTGGAGCATTGTGATAACAAAAGCCATTGAGCATTGTGATGACAGGCATCATGGAGCATTGTGAAGAATGGGGACATGGGGAATTGTAATGACAATAGAGAAATGTGATGAAAATGGTCAGCAAGCAAAATGATTAAAGTGGTCATTTAGAATTGTCATGAAAAACTATATAGAGCATTGTGATGACAAAGGTCATGGAGAACTGTGATGACCAGGGTCATGTAGCATTGTGATGACACGGTCATGGAACATTGTGATGACATGAATTATGGAGCATTGTGATGACACGGTCATGGAACATTGTGATGACAAGAATTCTGGAACATTGTGATGACAAGGGCCATGGAGCATTGTGATGACACGGTCATGGAACATTGTGATGACAAGGATTCTGGAGCATTGTGATGACAAGGACCATGGAGTATTGTGATGACACGGTCATGGAACATTGTGATGACAAGAATTCTGGAGCATTGTGATGACAAGGGCCATGGTGCATTGTGATGACACGGTCATGGAACTTTGTGATGACAAGCAATCTGGAGCATTGTGATGACCAGGGCCATGGAGCATTGTGATGACACGGTCATGGAACATTGTGATGACAAAAATTCTGGAGCATTGTGATGACAAGGGCCATGGAGCATTGTGATGACACGGTTATGGAACATTGTGATGACAAGAATTCTGGAGCATTGTGATGACAAGGGCCATGGAGAATTGTGATGACATGGTTATGGAACATTGTGATGACAAGAATTCTGGAGCATTGTGATGACAAGGGCCATGGAGCATTGTGATGACACTGTCAGGGAACATTGTGATGACAAGAATTCTGGAGCATTGTGATGACACGGTCATGGAACATTGTGATGACAAGAATTCTGGAGCATTGTGATGACAAGGGCCATGGAGCATTGTGATGACACGGTCATGGAACATTGTGATGACAAGAATTCTGGAGCATTGTGATGAAAAGGGCCATGGAGAATTGTGATGACATGGTCATGGAACATTGTGATGACAAGAATTATGGAGCATTGTGATGACACGGTCATGGAACATTGTGATGACAAGAATTCTGGAGCATTGTGATAACAAGGGCCATGGAGCATTGTGATGACACGGTCATGGAACATTGTGATGACAAGAATTCTGGAGCATTGTGATGACACGGTCATGGAACATTGTGATGACAAGAATTCTGGAGCATTGTGATGACAAGGACCATGGAGCATTGTGATGACACGGTCATGGAACATTGTGATGACAAGAATTCTGAAGCATTGTGATGACAAGGGCCATGGTGCATTGTGATGACACGGTCATGGAACATTGTGATGACAAGGATTTTGGAGCATTGTGATGACAAGGACCATGGAGCATTGTGATGACACGGTCATGGAACATTGTGATGACAAGAATTCTGGAGCATTGTGATGACAAGGGCCATGGTGCATTGTGATGACACGGTCATGGAACTTTGTGATGACAAGCAATCTGGAGCATTGTGATGACCAGGGCCATGGAGCATTGTGATGACACGGTCATGGAACATTGTGATGACAAGAATTCTGGAGCATTGTGATGACAAGGGCCATGGAGCATTGTGATGACACGGTCATGGAACATTGTGATGACAAGAATTCTGTAGCATTGTGGTGACAAGGGCCATGGTGCATTGTGATGACATGGTCATGGAACATTGTGATGACAAGAATTCTGGAGCATTGTGATGACACGGTCATGGAACATTGTGATGACAAGAATTATGGAGCATTGTGATGACACGGTCATGGAACATTGTGATGACAAGAATTCTGGAGCATTGTGATGACAAGGGCCATGGAGCATTGTGATGACACGGTCATGGAACATTGTGATGACAAGAATTCTGGAGCATTTGATGACACGGTCATGGAACATTGTGATGGCAAGAATTCTGGAGCATTGTGATGACACGGTCATGGAACATTGTGATGACAAGAAATCTGGTGCATTGTGATGACAAGGGCCATGGAGCATTGTGATGACACGGTCATGGAACTTTGTGATGACAAGCAATCTGGAGCATTGTGATGACCAGGGCCATGGAGCATTGTGATGACACGGTCATGGAACATTGTGATGACAAGAATTCTGGAGCATTGTGATGACAAGGGCCATGGAGCATTGTGATGACACGGTCATGGAACATTGTGATGACAAGAATTCTGTAGCATTGTGGTGACAAGGGCCATGGTGCATTGTGATGACATGGTCATGGAACATTGTGATGACAAGAATTCTGGAGCATTGTGATGACACGGTCATGGAACATTGTGATGACAAGAATTATGGAGCATTGTGATGACACGGTCATGGAACATTGTGATGACAAGAATTCTGGAGCATTTGATGACACGGTCATGGAACATTGTGATGGCAAGAATTCTGGAGCATTGTGATGACACGGTCATGGAACATTGTGATGACAAGAAATCTGGTGCATTGTGATGACAAGGGCCATGGAGCATTGTGATGACACAGTCATGGAACATTGTGATGACAAGGATTCTGGAGCATTGTGATGACAAGAACCATGGAGCATTGTGATGACAAGTTCATGGAACATTGTGATGACAAGAATTCTGGAGCATTGTGATGACAAGGGCCATGGTGCATTGTGATGACACGGTCATGGAACTTTGTGATGACAAGCAATCTGGAGCATTGTGATGACCAGGGCCATGGAGCATTGTGATGACACAGTCATGGAACATTGTGATGACAAGAATTCTGGAGCATTGTGATGACAAGGGCCATGGAGCATTGTGATGACACGGTCATGGAACATTGTGATGACAAGAATTCTGGAGCATTGTGATGACAAGGGCCATGGAGAATTGTGATGACATGGTCATGGAACATTGTGATGACAAGAATTCTGGAGCATTGTGATGACAAGGGCCATGGAGCATTGTGATGACACGGTCATGGAACGTTGTGATGACAAGAATTATGGAGCATTGTGATGACACGGTCATGGAACATTGTGATGAAAAGAATTATGGAGCATTTTGATGACACAGTCATGGAACATTGTGATGACAGGAATTCTGGAGCATTGTGATGACAAGGGCCATGGAGCATTGTGATGACACGGTCATGGAACATTGTGATGACAAGAATTCTGGAGTATTGTGAAGACAAGTGCCATGGAGCATTGTGATGACAAGTGTCATGGAGCATTGTAATGAGAGGTTTCATTGTGCACCGTGATGAAAAGGGGGATGGAGTATTGTGATGAAACTGGTCCTGGAGCATTGTGATAACAAAAGCCATTGAGCATTGTGATGACAGGCATCATGGAGCATTGTGAAGAATGGGGACATGGGGAATTGTAATGACAATAGAGAAATGTGATGAAAATGGTCAGCAAGCAAAATGATTAAAGTGGTCATTTAGAATTGTCATGAAAAACTATATAGAGCATTGTGATGACAAAGGTCATGGAGAACTGTGATGACCAGGGTCATGTAGCATTGTGATGACACGGTCATGGAACATTGTGATGACATGAATTATGGAGCATTGTGATGACACGGTCATGGAACATTGTGATGACAAGAATTCTGGAACATTGTGATGACAAGGGCCATGGAGCATTGTGATGACACGGTCATGGAACATTGTGATGACAAGGATTCTGGAGCATTGTGATGACAAGGACCATGGAGTATTGTGATGACACGGTCATGGAACATTGTGATGACAAGAATTCTGGAGCATTGTGATGACAAGGGCCATGGTGCATTGTGATGACACGGTCATGGAACTTTGTGATGACAAGCAATCTGGAGCATTGTGATGACCAGGGCCATGGAGCATTGTGATGACACGGTCATGGAACATTGTGATGACAAAAATTCTGGAGCATTGTGATGACAAGGGCCATGGAGCATTGTGATGACACGGTTATGGAACATTGTGATGACAAGAATTCTGGAGCATTGTGATGACAAGGGCCATGGAGAATTGTGATGACATGGTTATGGAACATTGTGATGACAAGAATTCTGGAGCATTGTGATGACAAGGGCCATGGAGCATTGTGATGACACTGTCAGGGAACATTGTGATGACAAGAATTCTGGAGCATTGTGATGACACGGTCATGGAACATTGTGATGACAAGAATTCTGGAGCATTGTGATGACACGGTCATGGAACATTGTGATGACAAGAATTCTGGAGCATTGTGATGACAAGGGCCATGGAGCATTGTGATGACACGGTCATGGAACATTGTGATGACAAGAATTCTGGAGCATTGTGATGAAAAGGGCCATGGAGAATTGTGATGACATGGTCATGGAACATTGTGATGACAAGAATTCTGGAGCATTGTGATGACAAGGGCCATGGAGCATTGTGATGACACGGTCATGGAACATTGTTATGACAAGAATTATGGTGCATTGTGATGACACGGTCATGGAACATTGTGATGACAAGAATTCTGGAGCATTGTGATGACAAGAATTCTGGAGCATTGTGATGACATGGTCATGGAACATTGTGATGTCAAGAATTATGGAGCATTGTGATGACACGGTCATGGAACATTGTGATGACAAGAATTATGGAGCATTGTGATGACAAGGGCCATGGAGCATTGTGATGACACGGTCATGGAACATTGTGATGACAAGAATTCTGGAGCATTGTGATGACAAGGGCCATGGAGCATTGTGATGACAAGGGCCATGGAGTATTGTGATGACATGGTCATGGAACATGGTGATGACAAGAATTCTGGAGCATTGTGAAGACAAGGGCCATGGAGCATTGTGATGACAAGTGTCATGGAGCATTGTAATGAGAGGTTTCATTTTGCACCGTGATGACAAGGGGGATGGAGTATTGTGATGAAACAGGTCCTGGAGCATTGTGATAACAAAAGCCATTGAGCATTGTGATGACAGGCATCATGGAGCATTGTGAAGAATGGGGACATGGGGAATTGTAATGACAATAGAGAAATGTGATGAAAATGGTCAGCAAGCAAAATGATTAAAGTGGTCATTTAGAATTGTCATGAAAAACTATATAGAGCATTGTGATGACAAAGGTCATGGAGAACTGTGATGACCAAGGTCATGTAGCATTGTGATGACACGGTCATGGAACATTGTGATGACAAGAATTATGGAGCATTGTGATGACACGGTCATGGAACATTGTGATGACAAGAATTATGAAGAATTGTGATGACACGGTCATGGAACATTGTGATGACAAGAATTCTGGAGCATTGTGATGACAAGGGCCATGGAGCATTGTGATGACACGGTCATGGAACATTGTGATGACAAGAATTCTGGAGCATTGTGATGACAAGAGCCATGGAGAATTGTGATGACATGGTCATGGAACATTGTGATGACAAGAATTCTGGAGCATTGTGATGACAAGGGCCATGGAGCATTGTGATGACACGGTCATGGAACATTGTGATGACAAGAATTCTGGAGCATTGTGATGACACGGTCATGGAACATTGTGATGACAAGAAATCTGGTGCATTGTGATGACAAGGGCCATGGAGCATTGTGATGACACGGTCATGGAACATTGTGATGACAAGAATTCTGGAGCATTGTGATGACACGGTCATGGAACATTGTGATGACAAGAAATCTGGTGCATTGTGATGACAAGGGCCATGGAGCATTGTGATGACACGGTCATGGAACATTGTGATGACAAGGATTTTGGAGCATTGTGATGACAAGGACCATGGAGCATTGTGATGACACGGTCATGGAACATTGTGATGACAAGAATTCTGGAGCATTGTGATGACAAGGGCCATGGTGCATTGTGATGACACGGTCATGGATCTTTGTGATGACAAGCAATCTGGAGCATTGTGATGACCAGGGCCATGGAGCATTGTGATGACACGGTCATGGAACATTGTGATGACAAGAATTCTGGAGCATTGTGATGGCAAGGGCCATGGAGCATTGTGATGACACGGTCATGGAACATTGTGATGAGAAGAATTCTGGAGCATTGTGATGACAAGGGCCATGGAGAATTGTGATGACATGGTCATGGAACATTGTGATGACAAGAATTCTGGAGCATTGTGATGACAAGGGCCATGGAGCATTGTGATGACACGGTCATGGAACATTGTGATGACAAGAATTCTGGAGCATTGTGATGACACGGTCATGGAACATTGTGATGACAAGAATTCTGGAGCATTGTGATGACACGGTCATGGAACATTGTGATGAAAAGAAATCTGGTGCATTGTGATGACAAGGGCCATGGAGCATTGTGATGACACGGTCATGGAACATTGTGATGACAAGGATTTTGGAGCATTGTGATGACAAGGACCATGGAGCATTGTGATGACACGGTCATGGAACATTGTGATGACAAGAATTCTGGAGCATTGTGATGACAAGGGCCATGGTGCATTGTGATGACACGGTCATGGAACTTTGTGATGACAAGCAATCTGGAGCATTGTGATGACCAGGGCCATGGAGCATTGTGATGACACGGTCATGGAACATTGTGATGACAAGAATTCTGGAGCATTGTGATGGCAAGGGCCATGGAGCATTGTGATGACACGGTCATGGAACATTGTGATGACAAGTATTCTGGAGCATTGTGATGACAAGGGCCATGGAGAATTGTGATGACATGGTCATGGAACATTTTATGACAAGAATTCTGGAGCATTGTGATGACAAGGGCCATGGAGCATTGTGATGACACGGTCATGGAACATTGTGATGACAAGAATTCTGGAGCATTGTGATGACAAGGGCCATGGAGAATTGTGAGGACATGGTCATGGAACATTGTGATGACAAGAATTCTGGAGCATTGTGATGACAAGGGCCATGGAGCATTGTGATGACACGGTCATGGAACATTGTGATGACAAGAATTCTGGAGCATTGTGATGACAAGGGCCATGGAGCATTGTGATGACACGGTCATGGAACATTGTGATGACAAGAATTCTGGAGCATTGTGATGACAAGGGCCATGGAGAATTGTGATGACATGGTCATGGAACATTTTGATGACAAGAATTCTGGAGCATTGTGGTGACAAGGGCCATGGTGCATTGTGATGACATGGTCATGGAACATTGTGATGACAAGAATTCTGGAGCATTGTGATGACACGGTCATGGAACATTGTGATGACAAGAATTATGGAGCATTGTGATGACACGGTCATGGAACATTGTGATGACAAGAATTCTGGAGCATTGTGATGACACGGTCATGGAACATTGTGATGACAAGAAATCTGGTGCATTGTGATGACAAGGGCCATGGAGCATTGTGATGACACGGTCATGGAACATTGTGATGACAAGGATTCTGGAGCATTGTGATGACAAGGACCATGGAGCATTGTGATGACACGGTCATGGAACATTGTGATGACAAGAATTCTGGAGCATTGTGATGACAAGGGCCATGGTGCATTGTGATGACACGGTCATGGAACTTTGTGATGACAAGCAATCTGGAGCATTGTGATGACCAGGGCCATGGAGCATTGTGATGACACGGTCATGGAACATTGTGATGACAAGAATTCTGGAGCATTGTGATGACAAGGGCCATGGAGCATTGTGATGACACGGTCATGGAACATTGTGATGACAAGAATTCTGGAGCATTGTGATGACAAGGGCCATGGAGAATTGTGATGACATGGTTATGGAACATTGTGATGACAAGAATTCTGGAGCATTGTGATGACAAGGGCCATGGAGCATTGTGATGACACGGTCATGGAACATTGTGATGACAAGAATTCTGGAGCATTGTGATGACACGGTCATGGAACATTGTGATGACAAGAATTCTGGAGCATTGTGATGACACGGTCATGGAACATTGTGATGACAAGAATTCTGGAGCATTGTGATGACAAGGGCCATGGAGCATTGTGATGACATGGTCATGGAACATTGTGATGACAAGAATTCTGGAGCATTGTGATGAAAAGGGCCATGGAGAATTGTGATGACATGGTCATGGAACATTGTGATGACAAGAATTCTGGAGCATTGTGATGACAAGGGCCATGGAGCATTGTGATGACACGGTCATGGAACATTGTTATGACAAGAATTATGGAGCATTGTGATGACACGGTCATGGAACATTGTGATGACAAGAATTATGGAGCATTGTGATGACACGGTCATGGAACATTGTGATGACAAGAATTCTGGAGCATTGTGATGACAAGGGCCATGGAGCATTGTGATGACACGGTCATGGAACATTGTGATGACAAGAATTATGGAGCATTGTGATGACACGGTCATGGAACATTGTGATGACAAGAATTCTGGAGCATTGTGATGACAAGGGCCATGGAGCATTGTGATGACACGGTCATGGAACATTGTGATGAGAAGAATTCTGGAGCATTGTGATGACAAGGGCCATGGAGCATTGTGATGACAAGGGCCATGGAGTATTGTGATGACATGGTCATGGAACATGGTGATGACAAGAATTCTGGAGCATTGTGAAGACAAGGGCCATGGAGCATTGTGATGACAAGTGTCATGGAGCATTGTAATGAGAGGTTTCATTTTGCACCGTGATGACAAGGGGGATGGAGTATTGTGATGAAACTGGTCCTGGAGCATTTTGATAACAAAAGCCATTGAGCATTGTGATGACAGTCATCATGGAGCATTGTGAAGAAAGGGGTCATGGGGAATTGTAATGACAATAGAGAAATGTGATGAAAATGGTCAGCAAGCAAATTGATTAAAGTGGTCATTTAGAATTGTCATGAAAAACTATATAGAGCATTGTGATGACAAAGGTCATGGAGAACTGTGATGACCAGGGTCATGTAGCATTGTGATGACACGGTCATGGAACATTGTGATGACAAGAATTATGGAGCATTGTGATGACACGGTCATGGAACATTGTGATGACAAGAATTATGGAGCATTGTGATGACAAGGGCCATGGAGCATTGTGATGACACGGTCATGGAACATTGTGATGACAAGAATTCTGGAGCATTGTGATGACACGGTCATGGAACATTGTGATGACAAGAATTCTGGAGCATTGTGATGACACGGTCATGGAACTTTGTGATGACAAGAAATCTGGTGCATTGTGATGACAAGGGCCATGGAGCATTGTGATGACACGGTCATGGAACATTGTGATGACAAGGATTCTGGAGCATTGTGATGACAAGGACCATGGAGCATTGTGATGACACGGTCATGGAACATTGTGATGACAAGAATTCTGGAGCATTGTGATGACAAGGGCCATGGTGCATTGTGATGACACGGTCATGGAACTTTGTGATGACAAGCAATCTGGAGCATTGTGATGACCAGGGCCATGGAGCATTGTGATGACACGGTCATGGAACATTGTGATGACAAGAATTCTGGAGCATTGTGATGAGAAGGGCCATGGAGCATTGTGATGACACGGTCATGGAACATTGTGATGACAAGAATTCTGGAGCATTGTGATGACAAGGGCCATGGAGAATTGTGATGACATGGTTATGGAACATTGTGATGACAAGAATTCTGGAGCATTGTGATGACAAGGGCCATGGAGCATTGTGATGACACGGTCATGGAACATTGTGATGACAAGAATTCTGGAGCATTGTGATGACACGGTCATGGAACATTGTGATGACAAGAATTCTGGAGCATTGTGATGACAAGGGCCATGGAGCATTGTGATGACATGGTCATGGAACATTGTGATGACAAGAATTCTGGAGCATTGTGATGAAAAGGGCCATGGAGAATTGTGATGACATGGTCATGGAACATTGTGATGACAAGAATTCTGGAGCATTGTGATGACAAGGGCCATGGAGCATTGTGATGACACGGTCATGGAACATTGTTATGACAAGAATTATGGAGCATTGTGATGACACGGTCATGGAACATTGTGATGACAAGAATTATGGAGCATTGTGATGACACGGTCATGGAACATTGTGATGACAAGAATTCTGGAGCATTGTGATGACAAGGGCCATGGAGCATTGTGATGACACGGTCATGGAACATTGTGATGAGAAGAATTCTGGAGCATTGTGATGACAAGGGCCATGGAGCATTGTGATGACAAGGGCCATGGAGTATTGTGATGACATGGTCATGGAACATGGTGATGACAAGAATTCTGGAGCATTGTGAAGACAAGGGCCATGGAGCATTGTGATGACAAGTGTCATGGAGCATTGTAATGAGAGGTTTCATTTTGCACCGTGATGACAAGGGGGATGGAGTATTGTGATGAAACTGGTCCTGGAGCATTGTGATAACAAAAGCCATTGAGCATTGTGATGACAGGCATCATGGAGCATTGTGAAGAAAGGGGTCATGGAGAATTGTAATGACAATAGAGAAATGTGATGAAAATGGTCAGCAAGCAAATTGATTAAAGTGGTCATTTAGAATTGTCATGAAAAACTATATAGAGTATTGTGATGACAAAGGTCATGGAGAACTGTGATGACCAGGGTCATGTAGCATTGTGATGACACGGTCATGGAACATTGTGATGACAAGAATTATGGAGCATTGTGATGACACGGTCATGGAACATTGTGATGACAAGAATTATGGAGCATTGTGATGACAAGGGCCATGGAGCATTGTGATGACACGGTCATGGAACATTGTGATGACAAGAATTCTGGAGCATTGTGATGACACGGTCATGGAACATTGTGATGACAAGAATTCTGGAGCATTGTGATGACACGGTCATGGAACTTTGTGATGACAAGAAATCTGGTGCATTGTGATGACAAGGGCCATGGAGCATTGTGATGACACGGTCATGGAACATTGTGATGACAAGGATTCTGGAGCATTGTGATGACAAGGACCATGGAGCATTGTGATGACACGGTCATGGAACATTGTGATGACAAGAATTCTGGAGCATTGTGATGACAAGGGCCATGGTGCATTGTGATGACACGGTCATGGAACTTTGTGATGACAAGCAATCTGGAGCATTGTGATGACCAGGGCCATGGAGCATTGTGATGACACGGTCATGGAACATTGTGATGACAAGAATTCTGGAGCATTGTGATGACAAGGGCCATGGAGCATTGTGATGACACGGTCATGGAACATTGTGATGACAAGAATTCTGGAGCATTGTGATGACAAGGGCCATGGAGAATTGTGATGACATGGTTATGGAACATTGTGATGACAAGAATTCTGGAGCATTGTGATGACAAGGGCCATGGAGCATTGTGATGACACGGTCATGGAACATTGTGATGACAAGAATTCTGGAGCATTGTGATGACACGGTCATGGAGCATTGTGATGACACGGTCATGGAACATTGTGATGACAAGAATTCTGGAGCATTGTGATGACAAGGGCCATGGAGCATTGTGATGACAAGGGCCATGGAGTATTGTGATGACATGGTCATGGAACATGGTGATGACAAGAATTCTGGAGCATTGTGAAGACAAGGGCCATGGAGCATTGTGATGACAAGTGTCATGGAGCATTGTAATGAGAGGTTTCATTGTGCACCGTGATGACAAGGGGGATGGAGTATTGTGATGAAACTGGTCCTGGAGCATTGTGATAACAAAAGCCTTTGAGCATTGTGATGACAGACATCATGGAGCATTGTGAAGAATGGGGACATGGGGAATTGTAATGACAATAGAGAAATGTGATGAAAATGGTCAGCAAGCAAAATGATTAAAGTGGTCATTTAGAATTGTCATGAAAAACTATATAGAGCATTGTGATGACAAAGGTCATGGAGAACTGTGATGACCAGGGTCATGTAGCATTGTGATGACACGGTCATGGAACATTGTGATGACAAGAATTCTGGAGCATTGTGATGACACGGTCATGGAACATTGTGATGACAAGAAATCTGGTGCATTGTGATGACAAGGGCCATGGAGCATTGTGATGACACGGTCATGGAACATTGTGATGACAAGGATTTTGGAGCATTGTGATGACAAGGACCATGGAGCATTGTGATGACACGGTCATGGAACATTGTGATGACAAGAATTCTGGAGCATTGTGATGACACGGTCATGGAACATTGTGATGACAAGAAATCTGGTGCATTGTGATGACAAGGGCCATGGAGCATTGTGATGACACGGTCATGGAACATTGTGATGACAAGGATTTTGGAGCATTGTGATGACAAGGACCATGGAGCATTGTGATGACACGGTCATGGAACATTGTGATGACAAGAATTCTGGAGCATTGTGATGACAAGGGCCATGGTGCATTGTGATGACACGGTCATGGAACTTTGTGATGACAAGCAATCTGGAGCATTGTGATGACCAGAGCCATGGAGCATTGTGATGACACGGTCATGGAACATTGTGATGACAAGAATTCTGGAGCATTGTGATGGCAAGTGCCATGGAGCATTGTGATGACACGGTCATGGAACATTGTGATGAAAAGTATTCTGGAGCATTGTGATGACAAGGGCCATGGATAATTGTGATGACATGGTCATGGAACATTGTGATGACAAGAATTCTGGAGCATTGTGATGACAAGGGCCATGGAGCATTGTGATGACACGGTCATGGAACATTGTGATGACAAGAATTCTGGAGCATTGTGATGACAAGGGCCATGGAGAATTGTGATGACATGGTCATGGAACATTGTGATGACAAGAATTCTGGAGCATTGTGATGACAAGGGCCATGGAGGATTGTGATGACATGGTCATGGAACATTGTGATGACAAGAATTCTGGAGCATTGTGGTGACAAGGGCCATGGTGCATTGTGATGACATGGTCATGGAACATTGTGATGACAAGAATTCTGGAGCGTTGTGATGACACGGTCATGGAACATTGTGATGACAAGAATTATGGAGCATTGTGATGACAAGGGCCATGGAGCATTGTGATGACACGGTCATGGAACATTGTGATGACAAGAATTCTGGAGCATTGTGATGACAAGGGCCATGGAGCATTGTGATGACAAGGGCCATGGAGAATTGTGATGACATGGTCATGGAACATGGTGATGACAAGAATTCTGGAGCATTGTGAAGACAAGGGCCATGGAGCATTGTGATGACAAGTGTCATGGAGCATTGTAATGAGAGGTTTCATTGTGCACCGTGATGACAAGGGGGATGGAGTATTGTGATGAAACTGGTCCTGGAGCATTGTGATAACAAAAGCCATTGAGAATTGTGATGACAGGCATCATGGAGCTTTGTGAAGAATGGGGACATGGGGAATTGTAATGACAATAGAGAAATGTGATGAAAATGGTCAGCAAGCAAAATGATTAAAGTGGTCATTTAGAATTGTCATGAAAATCTATATAGAGCATTGTGATGACAAAGGTCATGGAGAACTGTGATGACCAGGGTCATGTAGCATTGTGATGACACGGTCATGGAACATTGTGATGACAAGAATTATGGAGCATTGTGATGACACGGTCATGGAACATTGTGATGACCAGAATTCTGGAGCATTGTGTTGACAAGGGCCATGGAGCATTGTGATGACACGGTCATGGAACATTGTGATGACAAGAATTCTGGAGCATCGTGATGACAAGGGCCATGGTGCATTGTCATGACACGGTCATGGAACTTTGTGATGACAAGCAATCTGGAGCATTGTGATGACCAGGGCCATGGAGCATTGTGATGACACGGTCATGGAACATTGTGATGACAAGAATTCTGGAGCATTGTTGTGACAAGAATTCTGGAGCATTGTGATGACACGGTCATGGAACATTGTGATGACAAGAATTCTGGAGCATTGTGATGACAAGGGCCATGGAGCATTGTGATGACACGGTCATGGAACATTGTGATGACAAAAATTCTGGAGCATTGTGATGACACGGTCATGGAACATTGTGATGGCAAGAATTCTGGAGCATTGTGATGACACGGTCATGGAACATTGTGATGACAAGAAATCTGGTGCATTGTGATGACAAGGGCCATGGAGCATTGTGATGACATGGTCAGGGAATATTGTGATGACAAGAATTCTGGAGCAGTGTGATGACAGGGTCATGGAACATTTTGATGACAAGAATTATGGAGCATTGTGATGACACGGTCATGGAACCTTGTGATGACAAGAATTCTGGAGCATTGTGATGACAAGGGCCATGGAGCATTGTGATGACATGGTCATGGAACACTGTGATGACAAGAATTCTGGAGCATTGTGACGACAATGGCCATGGAGCATTGTGATGACACGGTCATGGAACATTGTGATGACAAGAATTCTGGAGCATTGTGATGACACGGTCATGGAACATTTTGATGACAAGAATTATGGAGCATTGTGATGACACGGTCATGGAACATTGTGATGACAAGAAATCTGGAGCATTGTGATGACACGGTCATGGAACATTGTGATGACAAGAATTCTGGAGCATTGTGATGACAAGGGCCATGGAGAATTGTGATAACATGGTTATGGAACATTGTGATGACAAGAATTCTGGAGCATTTTGATGACAAGGGCCATGGAGCATTGTGATGACACGGTCATGGAACATTGTGATGACAAGAATTATGGAGCATTGTGATGACACGGTCATGGAACATTGTGATGACAAGAATTATGGAGCATTGTGATGACACGGTCATGGAACATTGTGATGACAAGAATTCTGGAGCATTGTGATGACAAGGGCCATGGAGCATTGTGATGACACGGTCATGGAACATTGTTATGACAAGAATTCTGGAGCATTGTGGTGACAAGGGCCATGGTGCATTGTGATGACACGGTCATGGAAAATTGTCATGACAAGAATTATGGAGCATTGTGATGACACGGTCATGGAACATTGTGATGACAAGAATTCTGGAGCATTGTGATGACAAGGGCCATGGAGCATTGTGATGACATGGTCATGGAACATTGTGATGACAACAATTCTGGAGCATTGTGATGACACGGTCATGGAACATTGTGATGACAAGAATTATGGAGCATTGTGATGACAAGGGCCATGGAGCATTGTGATGACACGGTCATGGAACATTGTGATGACAAGAATTCTGGAGCATTGTGATGACAAGTGCCATGGAGAATTGTGATGACAAGGGCCATGGAGAATTGTGATGACATGGTCATGGAACATGGTGATGACAAGAATTCTGGAGCATTGTGAAGACAAGGGCCATGGAGCATTGTGATGACAAGTGTCATGGAGCATTGTAATGAGAGGTTTCATTGTGCACCGTGATGACAAGGGGGATGGAGTATTGTGATGAAACTGGTCCTGGAGCATTGTGATAACAAAAGCCATTGAGCATTGTGATGACAGGCATCATGGAGCATTGTGAAGAATGGGGACATGGGGAATTGTAATGACAATAGAGATATGTGATGAAAATGGTCAGCAAGCAAAATGATTAAAGTGGTCATTTAGAATTGTCATGAAAAACTATATAGAGCATTGTGATGACCAAGGTCATGGAGAACTGTGATGACCAGGGTCATGTAGCATTGTGATGACACGGTCATGGAACATTGTGATGTCAAGAATTATGGAGCATTGTGATGACACGGTCATGGAACATTGTGATGACAAGAATTCTGGAGCATTGTGATGACAAGGGCCATGTAGCATTGTGATGACACGGTCATGGAACATTGTGATGACAAGAATTCTGGAGCATCGTGATGACAAGGGCCATGGTGCATTGTCATGACACGGTCATGGAACTTTGTGATGACAAGCAATCTGGAGCATTGTGATGACCAGGGCCATGGAGCATTGTGATGACACGGTCATGGAACATTGTGATGCCAAGAATTCTGGAGCATCGTGATGACAAGGGCCATGGTGCATTGTCATGATTCGGTCATGGAACTTTGTGATGACAAGCAATCTGGAGCATTGTGATGACCAGGGCCATGGAGCATTGTGATGACACGGTCATGGAACATTGTGATGACAAGAATTCTGGAGCATTGTGATGACAAGGGCCATGGAGCATTGTGATGACACGGTCATGGAACATTGTGATGACAAGAATTATGGAGCATTGTGATGACACGGTCATGGAACATTGTGATGACAAGAATTATGGAGCATTGTGATGACACGGTCATGGAACATTGTGATGACAAGAATTCTGGAGCATTGTGATGACAAGGGCCATGGAGCATTGTGATGACACGGTCATGGAACATTGTTATGACAAGAATTCTGGAGCATTGTGGTAACAAGGGCCATGGTGCATTGTGATGACACGGTCATGGAACATTGTCATGACAAGAATTATGGAGCATTGTGATGACACGGTCATGGAACATTGTGATGACAAGAATTCTGGAGCATTGTGATGACAAGGGCCATGGAGCATTGTGATGACATGGTCATGGAACAAAGTGATGACAACAATTCTGGAGCATTGTGATGACACGGTCATGGAACATTGTGATGACAAGAATTATGGAGCATTGTGATGACAAGGGCCATGGAGCATTGTGATGACACGGTCATGGAACATTGTGATGACAAGAAATCTGGTGCATTGTGATGACAAGGGCCATGGTGCATTGTGATGACACGGTCATGGAACTTTGTGATGACAAGCAATCAGGAGCATTGTGATGACCAGGGCCATGGTGCATTGTGATGACACGGTCATGGAACTTTGTGATGACAAGCAATCTGGAGCATTGTGATGACCAGGGCCATGGTGCATTGTGATGACACGGTCATGGAACTTTGTGATGACAAGCAATCTGGAGCATTGTGATGACCAGGGCCATGGAGCATTGTGATGACACTGTCATGGAACATTGTGATGACAAGAATTCTGGAGCATTGTGATGACAAGGGCCATGGAGCATTGTGATGACACGGTCATGGAACATTGTGATGACAAGAATTCTGGAGCATTGTGATGACAAGAATTCTGGAGCATTGTGATGACACGGTCATGGAACATTGTGATGACAAGAATTATGGAGCATTGTGATGACAAGGGCCATGGAGCTTTGTGATGACACGGTCATGGAACATTGTGATGACAAGAATTCTGGAGCATTGTGATGACACGGTCATGGAACATTGTGATGACAAGAAATATGGAGCATTGTGATGACAAGGGCCATGGAGCATTGTGATGACACGGTCATGGAACATTGTGATGACAAGAATTCTGGAGCATTGTGATGACAAGGGCCATGGAGCATTGTGATGACAAGGGCCATGGAGTATTGTGATGACATGGTCATGGAACATGGTGATGACAAGAATTCTGGAGTATTGTGAAGACAAGTGCCATGGAGCATTGTGATGACAAGTGTCATGGAGCATTGTAATGAGAGGTTTCATTGTGCACCGTGATGAAAAGGGGGATGGAGTATTGTGATGAAACTGGTCCTGGAGCATTGTGATAACAAAAGCCATTGAGCATTGTGATGACAGACATCATGGAGCATTGTGAAGAATGGGGACATGGGGAATTGTAATGACAATAGAGAAATGTGATGAAAATGGTCAGCAAGCAAAATGATTAAAGTGGTCATTTAGAATTGTCATGAAAAACTATATAGAGCATTGTGATGACAAAGGTCATGGAGAACTGTGATGACCAGGGTCATGTAGCATTGTGATGACACGGTCATGGAACATTGTGATGACAAGAATTATGGAGCATTGTGATGACACGGTCATGGAACATTGTGATGACAAGAATTCTGGAGCATTGTGATGACAAGCGCCATGGAGCATTGTGATGACACGGTCATGGAACATTGTGATGACAAGAATTCTGGGGCATTGTGATGACACGGTCATGGAACATTGTGATGACAAGGATTCTGGAGCATTGTGATGACAAGGACCATGGAGCATTGTGATGACACGGTCATGGAACATTGTGATGACAAGAATTCTGGAGCATTGTGATGACAAGGGCCATGGTGCATTGTGATGACACGGTCATGGAACTTTGTGATGACAAGCAATCTGGAGCATTGTGATGACCAGGGCCATGGAGCATTGTGATGACACGGTCATGGAACATTGTGATGACAAGAATTCTGGAGCATTGTGATGACAAGGGCCATGGAGCATTGTGATGACACGGTCATGGAACATTGTGATGACAAGAATTCTGGAGCATTGTGATGACAAGAGCCATGGAGAATTGTGATGACATGGTCATGGAACATTGTGATGACAAGAATTCTGGAGCATTGTGATGACAAGGGCCATGGAGCATTGTGATGACACGGTCATGGAACATTGTGATGACAAGAATTCTGGAGCATTGTGATGACACGGTCATGGAACATTGTGATGACAAGAATTCTGGAGCATTGTGATGACACGGTCATGGAACATTGTGATGACAAGAAATCTGGTGCATTGTGATGACAAGGGCCATGGAGCATTGTGATGACACGGTCATGGAACATTGTGATGACAAGAATTCTGGAGCATTGTGATGACAAGGGCCATGGTGCATTGTGATGACACGGTCATGGAACTTTGTGATGACAAGCAATCTGGAGCATTGTGATGACCAGGGCCATGGAGCATTGTGATGACACTGTCATGGAACATTGTGATGACAAGAATTCTGGAGCATTGTGATGACAAGGGCCATGGAGCATTGTGATGACACGGTCATGGAACATTGTGATGACAAGAATTCTGGAGCATTGTGATGACAAGAATTCTGGAGCATTGTGATGACACGGTCATGGAACATTGTGATGACAAGAATTATGGAGCATTGTGATGACAAGGGCCATGGAGCATTGTGATGACACGGTCATGGAACATTGTGATGACAAGAATTCTGGAGCATTGTGATGACAAGGGCCATGGAGCATTGTGATGACACGGTCATGGAACATTGTGATGACAAGAATTCTGGAGCATTGTGATGACAAGGGCCATGGAGCATTGTGATGACAAGGGCCATGGAGTATTGTGATGACATGGTCATGGAACATGGTGATGACAAGAATTCTGGAGTATTGTGAAGACAAGTGCCATGGAGCATTGTGATGACAAGTGTCATGGAGCATTGTAATGAGAGGTTTCATTGTGCACCGTGATGAAAAGGGGGATGGAGTATTGTGATGAAACTGGTCCTGGAGCATTGTGATAACAAAAGCCATTGAGCATTGTGATGACAGACATCATGGAGCATTGTGAAGAATGGGGACATGGGGAATTGTAATGACAATAGAGAAATGTGATGAAAATGGTCAGCAAGCAAAATGATTAAAGTGGTCATTTAGAATTGTCATGAAAAACTATATAGAGCATTGTGATGACAAAGGTCATGGAGAACTGTGATGACCAGGGTCATGTAGCATTGTGATGACAAGGTCATGGAACATTGTGATGACAAGAATTATGGAGCATTGTGATGACACGGTCATGGAACATTGTGATGACAAGAATTCTGGAGCATTGTGATAACAAGGGCCATGGAGCATTGTGATGACACGGTCATGGAACATTGTGATGACAAGAATTCTGGAGCATTGTGATGACACGGTCATGGAACATTGTGATGACAAGAATTCTGGAGCATTGTGATGACAAGGACCATGGAGCATTGTGATGACACGGTCATGGAACATTGTGATGACAAGAATTCTGAAGCATTGTGATGACAAGGGCCATGGTGCATTGTGATGACACGGTCATGGAACATTGTGATGACAAGGATTTTGGAGCATTGTGATGACAAGGACCATGGAGCATTGTGATGACACGGTCATGGAACATTGTGATGACAAGAATTCTGGAGCATTGTGATGACAAGGGCCATGGTGCATTGTGATGACACGGTCATGGAACTTTGTGATGACAAGCAATCTGGAGCATTGTGATGACCAGGGCCATGGAGCATTGTGATGACACGGTCATGGAACATTGTGATGACAAGAATTCTGGAGCATTGTGATGACAAGGGCCATGGAGCATTGTGATGACACGGTCATGGAACATTGTGATGACAAGAATTCTGTAGCATTGTGGTGACAAGGGCCATGGTGCATTGTGATGACATGGTCATGGAACATTGTGATGACAAGAATTCTGGAGCATTGTGATGACACGGTCATGGAACATTGTGATGACAAGAATTATGGAGCATTGTGATGACACGGTCATGGAACATTGTGATGACAAGAATTCTGGAGCATTGTGATGACAAGGGCCATGGAGCATTGTGATGACACGGTCATGGAACATTGTGATGACAAGAATTCTGGAGCATTTGATGACACCGTCATGGAACATTGTGATGGCAAGAATTCTGGAGCATTGTGATGACACGGTCATGGAACATTGTGATGACAAGAAATCTGGTGCATTGTGATGACAAGGGCCATGGAGCATTGTGATGACACGGTCATGGAACTTTGTGATGACAAGCAATCTGGAGCATTGTGATGACCAGGGCCATGGAGCATTGTGATGACACGGTCATGGAACATTGTGATGACAAGAATTCTGGAGCATTGTGATGACAAGGGCCATGGAGCATTGTGATGACACGGTCATGGAACATTGTGATGACAAGAATTCTGGAGCATTTGATGACACGGTCATGGAACATTGTGATGGCAAGAATTCTGGAGCATTGTGATGACACGGTCATGGAACATTGTGATGACAAGAAATCTGGTGCATTGTGATGACAAGGGCCATGGAGCATTGTGATGACACAGTCATGGAACATTGTGATGACAAGGATTCTGGAGCATTGTGATGACAAGAACCATGGAGCATTGTGATGACAAGTTCATGGAACATTGTGATGACAAGAATTCTGGAGCATTGTGATGACAAGGGCCATGGTGCATTGTGATGACACGGTCATGGAACTTTGTGATGACAAGCAATCTGGAGCATTGTGATGACCAGGGCCATGGAGCATTGTGATGACACAGTCATGGAACATTGTGATGACAAGAATTCTGGAGCATTGTGATGACAAGGGCCATGGAGCATTGTGATGACACGGTCATGGAACATTGTGATGACAAGAATTCTGGAGCATTGTGATGACAAGGGCCATGGAGAATTGTGATGACATGGTCATGGAACATTGTGATGACAAGAATTCTGGAGCATTGTGATGACAAGGGCCATGGAGCATTGTGATGACACGGTCATGGAACGTTGTGATGACAAGAATTATGGAGCATTGTGATGACACGGTCATGGAACATTGTGATGAAAAGAATTATGGAGCATTTTGATGACACAGTCATGGAACATTGTGATGACAGGAATTCTGGAGCATTGTGATGACAAGGGCCATGGAGCATTGTGATGACACGGTCATGGAACATTGTGATGACAAGAATTCTGGAGTATTGTGAAGACAAGTGCCATGGAGCATTGTGATGACAAGTGTCATGGAGCATTGTAATGAGAGGTTTCATTGTGCACCGTGATGAAAAGGGGGATGGAGTATTGTGATGAAACTGGTCCTGGAGCATTGTGATAACAAAAGCCATTGAGCATTGTGATGACAGGCATCATGGAGCATTGTGAAGAATGGGGACATGGGGAATTGTAATGACAATAGAGAAATGTGATGAAAATGGTCAGCAAGCAAAATGATTAAAGTGGTCATTTAGAATTGTCATGAAAAACTATATAGAGCATTGTGATGACAAAGGTCATGGAGAACTGTGATGACCAGGGTCTTGTAGCATTGTGATGACACGGTCATGGAACATTGTGATGACATGAATTATGGAGCATTGTGATGACACGGTCATGGAACATTGTGATGACAAGAATTCTGGAACATTGTGATGACAAGGGCCATGGAGCATTGTGATGACACGGTCATGGAACATTGTGATGACAAGGATTCTGGAGCATTGTGATGACAAGGACCATGGAGTATTGTGATGACACGGTCATGGAACATTGTGATGACAAGAATTCTGGAGCATTGTGATGACAAGGGCCATGGTGCATTGTGATGACACGGTCATGGAACTTTGTGATGACAAGCAATCTGAAGCATTGTGATGACCAGGGCCATGGAGCATTGTGATGACACGGTCATGGAACATTGTGATGACAAAAATTCTGGAGCATTGTTATGACAAGGGCCATGGAGCATTGTGATGACACGGTTATGGAACATTGTGATGACAAGAATTCTGGAGCATTGTGATGACAAGGGCCATGGAGAATTGTGATGACATGGTTATGGAACATTGTGATGACAAGAATTCTGGAGCATTGTGATGACAAGGGCCATGGAGCATTGTGATGACACTGTCAGGGAACATTGTGATGACAAGAATTCTGGAGCATTGTGATGACACGGTCATGGAACATTGTGATGACAAGAATTCTGGAGCATTGTGATGACACGGTCATGGAACATTGTGATGACAAGAATTCTGGAGCATTGTGATGACAAGGGCCATGGAGCATTGTGATGACACGGTCATGGAACATTGTGATGACAAGAATTCTGGAGCATTGTGATGAAAAGGGCCATGGAGAATTGTGATGACATGGTCATGGAACATTGTGATGACAAGAATTATGGAGCATTGTGATGACACGGTCATGGAACATTGTGATGACAAGAATTCTGGAGCATTGTGATAACAAGGGCCATGGAGCATTGTGATGACACGGTCATGGAACATTGTGATGACAAGAATTCTGGAGCATTGTGATGACACGGTCATGGAACATTGTGATGACAAGAATTCTGGAGCATTGTGATGACAAGGACCATGGAGCATTGTGATGACACGGTCATGGAACATTGTGATGACAAGAATTCTGAAGCATTGTGATGACAAGGGCCATGGTGCATTGTGATGACACGGTCATGGAACATTGTGATGACAAGGATTTTGGAGCATTGTGATGACAAGGACCATGGAGCATTGTGATGACACGGTCATGGAACATTGTGATGACAAGAATTCTGGAGCATTGTGATGACAAGGGCCATGGTGCATTGTGATGACACGGTCATGGAACTTTGTGATGACAAGCAATCTGGAGCATTGTGATGACCAGGGCCATGGAGCATTGTGATGACACGGTCATGGAACATTGTGATGACAAGAATTCTGGAGCATTGTGATGACAAGGGCCATGGAGCATTGTGATGACACGGTCATGGAACATTGTGATGACAAGAATTCTGTAGCATTGTGGTGACAAGGGCCATGGTGCATTGTGATGACATGGTCATGGAACATTGTGATGACAAGAATTCTGGAGCATTGTGATGACACGGTCATGGAACATTGTGATGACAAGAATTATGGAGCATTGTGATGACACGGTCATGGAACATTGTGATGACAAGAATTCTGGAGCATTGTGATGACAAGGGCCATGGAGCATTGTGATGACACGGTCATGGAACATTGTGATGACAAGAATTCTGGAGCATTTGATGACACGGTCATGGAACATTGTGATGGCAAGAATTCTGGAGCATTGTGATGACACGGTCATGGAACATTGTGATGACAAGAAATCTGGTGCATTGTGATGACAAGGGCCATGGAGCATTGTGATGACACGGTCATGGAACTTTGTGATGACAAGCAATCTGGAGCATTGTGATGACCAGGGCCATGGAGCATTGTGATGACACGGTCATGGAACATTGTGATGACAAGAATTCTGGAGCATTGTGATGACAAGCGCCATGGAGCATTGTGATGACACGGTCATGGAACATTGTGATGACAAGAATTCTGTAGCATTGTGGTGACAAGGGCCATGGTGCATTGTGATGACATGGTCATGGAACATTGTGATGACAAGAATTCTGGAGCATTGTGATGACACGGTCATGGAACATTGTGATGACAAGAATTATGGAGCATTGTGATGACACGGTCATGGAACATTGTGATGACAAGAATTCTGGAGCATTGTGATGACAAGGGCCATGGAGCATTGTGATGACACGGTCATGGAACATTGTGAGGACAAGAATTCTGGAGCATTTGATGACACGGTCATGGAACATTGTGATGGCAAGAATTCTGGAGCATTGTGATGACACGGTCATGGAACATTGTGATGACAAGAAATCTGGTGCATTGTGATGACAAGGGCCATGGAGCATTGTGATGACACAGTCATGGAACATTGTGATGACAAGGATTCTGGAGCATTGTGATGACAAGAACCATGGAGCATTGTGATGACAAGTTCATGGAACATTGTGATGACAAGAATTCTGGAGCATTGTGATGACAAGGGCCATGGTGCATTGTGATGACACGGTCATGGATCTTTGTGATGACAAGCAATCTGGAGCATTGTGATGACCAGGGCCATGGAGCATTGTGATGACACAGTCATGGAACATTGTGATGACAAGAATTCTGGAGCATTGTGATGACAAGGGCCATGGAGCATTGTGATGACACGGTCATGGAACATTGTGATGACAAGAATTCTGGAGCATTGTGATGACAAGGGCCATGGAGAATTGTGATGACATGGTCATGGAACATTGTGATGACAAGAATTCTGGAGCATTGTGATGACAAGGGCCATGGAGCATTGTGATGACACGGTCATGGAACGTTGTGATGACAAGAATTATGGAGCATTGTGATGACACGGTCATGGAACATTGTGATGAAAAGAATTATGGAGCATTTTGATGACACAGTCATGGAACATTGTGATGACAGGAATTCTGGAGCATTGTGATGACAAGGGCCATGGAGCATTGTGATGACACGGTCATGGAACATTGTGATGACAAGAATTCTGGAGTATTGTGAAGACAAGTGCCATGGAGCATTGTGATGACAAGTGTCATGGAGCATTGTAATGAGTGGTTTCATTGTGCACCGTGATGAAAAGGGGGATGGAGTATTGTGATGAAACTGGTCCTGGAGCATTGTGATAACAAAAGCCATTGAGCATTGTGATGACAGGCATCATGGAGCATTGTGAAGAATGGGGACATGGGGAATTGTAATGACAATAGAGAAATGTGATGAAAATGGTCAGCAAGCAAAATGATTAAAGTGGTCATTTAGAATTGTCATGAAAAACTATATAGAGCATTGTGATGACAAAGGTCATGGAGAACTGTGATGACCAGGGTCATGTAGCATTGTGATGACACGGTCATGGAACATTGTGATGACATGAATTATGGAGCATTGTGATGACACGGTCATGGAACATTGTGATGACAAGAATTCTGGAACATTGTGATGACAAGGGCCATGGAGCATTGTGATGACACGGTCATGGAACATTGTGATGACAAGGATTCTGGAGCATTGTGATGACAAGGACCATGGAGTATTGTGATGACACGGTCATGGAACATTGTGATGACAAGAATTCTGGAGCATTGTGATGACAAGGGCCATGGTGCATTGTGATGACACGGTCATGGAACTTTGTGATGACAAGCAATCTGGAGCATTGTGATGACCAGGGCCATGGAGCATTGTGATGACACGGTCATGGAACATTGTGATGACAAAAATTCTGGAGCATTGTGATGACAAGGGCCATGGAGCATTGTGATGACACGGTTATGGAACATTGTGATGACAAGAATTCTGGAGCATTGTGATGACAAGGGCCATGGAGAATTGTGATGACATGGTTATGGAACATTGTGATGACAAGAATTCTGGAGCATTGTGATGACAAGGGCCATGGAGCATTGTGATGACACTGTCAGGGAACATTGTGATGACAAGAATTCTGGAGCATTGTGATGACACGGTCATGGAACATTGTGATGACAAGAATTCTGGAGCATTGTGATGACACGGTCATGGAACATTGTGATGACAAGAATTCTGGAGCATTGTGATGACAAGGGCCATGGAGCATTGTGATGACACGGTCATGGAACATTGTGATGACAAGAATTCTGGAGCATTGTGATGAAAAGGGCCATGGAGAATTGTGATGACATGGTCATGGAACATTGTGATGACAAGAATTCTGGAGCATTGTGATGACAAGGGCCATGGAGCATTGTGATGACACGGTCATGGAACATTGTTATGACAAGAATTATGGTGCATTGTGATGACACGGTCATGGAACATTGTGATGACAAGAATTCTGGAGCATTGTGATGACAAGAATTCTGGAGCATTGTGATGACATGGTCATGGAACATTGTGATGTCAAGAATTATGGAGCATTGTGATGACACGGTCATGGAACATTGTGATGACAAGAATTATGGAGCATTGTGATGACAAGGGCCATGGAGCATTGTGATGACACGGTCATGGAACATTGTGATGACAAGAATTCTGGAGCATTGTGATGACAAGGGCCATGGAGCATTGTGATGACAAGGGCCATGGAGTATTGTGATGACATGGTCATGGAACATGGTGATGACAAGAATTCTGGAGCATTGTGAAGACAAGGGCCATGGAGCATTGTGATGACAAGTGTCATGGAGCATTGTAATGAGAGGTTTCATTTTGCACCGTGATGACAAGGGGGATGGAGTATTGTGATGAAACAGGTCCTGGAGCATTGTGATAACAAAAGCCATTGAGCATTGTGATGACAGGCATCATGGAGCATTGTGAAGAATGGGGACATGGGGAATTGTAATGACAATAGAGAAATGTGATGAAAATGGTCAGCAAGCAAAATGATTAAAGTGGTCATTTAGAATTGTCATGAAAAACTATATAGAGCATTGTGATGACAAAGGTCATGGAGAACTGTGATGACCAAGGTCATGTAGCATTGTGATGACACGGTCATGGAACATTGTGATGACAAGAATTATGGAGCATTGTGATGACACGGTCATGGAACATTGTGATGACAAGAATTATGGAGAATTGTGATGACACGGTCATGGAACATTGTGATGACAAGAATTCTGGAGCATTGTGATGACAAGGGCCATGGAGCATTGTGATGACACGGTCATGGAACATTGTGATGACAAGAATTCTGGGGCATTGTGATGACACGGTCATGGAACATTGTGATGACAAGGATTCTGGAGCATTGTGATGACAAGGACCATGGAGCATTGTGATGACACGGTCATGGAACATTGTGATGACAAGAATTCTGGAGCATTGTGATGACAAGGGCCATGGTGCATTGTGATGACACAGTCATGGAACTTTGTGATGACAAGCAATCTGGAGCATTGTGATGACCAGGGCCATGAAGCATTGTGATGACACGGTCATGGAACATTGTGATGACAAGAATTCTGGAGCATTGTGATGACAAGGGCCATGGAGCATTGTGATGACACGGTCATGGAACATTGTGATGACAAGAATTCTGGAGCATTGTGATGACAAGAGCCATGGAGAATTGTGATGACATGGTCATGGAACATTGTGATGACAAGAATTCTGGAGCATTGTGATGACAAGGGCCATGGAGCATTGTGATGACACGGTCATGGAACATTGTGATGACAAGAATTCTGGAGCATTGTGATGACACGGTCATGGAACATTGTGATGACAAGAAATCTGGTGCATTGTGATGACAAGGGCCATGGAGCATTGTGATGACACGGTCATGGAACATTGTGATGACAAGAATTCTGGAGCATTGTGATGACACGGTCATGGAACATTGTGATGACAAGAAATCTGGTGCATTGTGATGACAAGGGCCATGGAGCATTGTGATGACACGGTCATGGAACATTGTGATGACAAGGATTTTGGAGCATTGTGATGACAAGGACCATGGAGCATTGTGATGACACGGTCATGGAACATTGTGATGACAAGAATTCTGGAGCATTGTGATGACAAGGGCCATGGTGCATTGTGATGACACGGTCATGGATCTTTGTGATGACAAGCAATCTGGAGCATTGTGATGACCAGGGCCATGGAGCATTGTGATGACACGGTCATGGAACATTGTGATGACAAGAATTCTGGAGCATTGTGATGGCAAGGGCCATGGAGCATTGTGATGACACGGTCATGGAACATTGTGATGAGAAGAATTCTGGAGCATTGTGATGACAAGGGCCATGGAGAATTGTGATGACATGGTCATGGAACATTGTGATGACAAGAATTCTGGAGCATTGTGATGACAAGGGCCATGGAGCATTGTGATGACACGGTCATGGAACATTGTGATGACAAGAATTCTGGAGCATTGTGATGACACGGTCATGGAACATTGTGATGACAAGAATTCTGGAGCATTGTGATGACACGGTCATGGAACATTGTGATGACAAGAAATCTGGTGCATTGTGATGACAAGGGCCATGGAGCATTGTGATGACACGGTCATGGAACATTGTGATGACAAGGATTTTGGAGCATTGTGATGACAAGGACCATGGAGCATTGTGATGACACGGTCATGGAACATTGTGATGACAAGAATTCTGGAGCATTGTGATGACAAGGGCCATGGTGCATTGTGATGACACGGTCATGGAACTTTGTGATGACAAGCAATCTGGAGCATTGTGATGACCAGGGCCATGGAGCATTGTGATGACACGGTCATGGAACATTGTGATGACAAGAATTCTGGAGCATTGTGATGGCAAGGGCCATGGAGCATTGTGATGACACGGTCATGGAACATTGTGATGACAAGTATTCTGGAGCATTGTGATGACAAGGGCCATGGAGAATTGTGATGACATGGTCATGGAACATTTTATGACAAGAATTCTGGAGCATTGTGATGACAAGGGCCATGGAGCATTGTGATGACACGGTCATGGAACATTGTGATGACAAGAATTCTGGAGCATTGTGATGACAAGGGCCATGGAGAATTGTGAGGACATGGTCATGGAACATTGTGATGACAAGAATTCTGGAGCATTGTGATGACAAGGGCCATGGAGCATTGTGATGACACGGTCATGGAACATTGTGATGACAAGAATTCTGGAGCATTGTGATGACAAGGGCCATGGAGCATTGTGATGACACGGTCATGGAACATTGTGATGACAAGAATTCTGGAGCATTGTGATGACAAGGGCCATGGAGAATTGTGATGACATGGTCATGGAACATTTTGATGACAAGAATTCTGGAGCATTGTGGTGACAAGGGCCATGGTGCATTGTGATGACATGGTCATGGAACATTGTGATGACAAGAATTCTGGAGCATTGTGATGACACGGTCATGGAACATTGTGATGACAAGAATTATGGAGCATTGTGATGACACGGTCATGGAACATTGTGATGACAAGAATTCTGGAGCATTGTGATGACACGGTCATGGAACATTGTGATGACAAGAAATCTGGTGCATTGTGATGACAAGGGCCATGGAGCATTGTGATGACACGGTCATGGAACATTGTGATGACAAGGATTCTGGAGCATTGTGATGACAAGGACCATGGAGCATTGTGATGACACGGTCATGGAACATTGTGATGACAAGAATTCTGGAGCATTGTGATGACAAGGGCCATGGTGCATTGTGATGACACGGTCATGGAACTTTGTGATGACAAGCAATCTGGAGCATTGTGATGACCAGGGCCATGGAGCATTGTGATGACACGGTCATGGAACATTGTGATGACAAGAATTCTGGAGCATTGTGATGACAAGGGCCATGGAGCATTGTGATGACACGGTCATGGAACATTGTGATGACAAGAATTCTGGAGCATTGTGATGACAAGGGCCATGGAGAATTGTGATGACATGGTTATGGAACATTGTGATGACAAGAATTCTGGAGCATTGTGATGACAAGGGCCATGGAGCATTGTGATGACACGGTCATGGAACATTGTGATGACAAGAATTCTGGAGCATTGTGATGACACGGTCATGGAACATTGTGATGACAAGAATTCTGGAGCATTGTGATGACACGGTCATGGAACATTGTGATGACAAGAATTCTGGAGCATTGTGATGACAAGGGCCATGGAGCATTGTGATGACATGGTCATGGAACATTGTGATGACAAGAATTCTGGAGCATTGTGATGAAAAGGGCCATGGAGAATTGTGATGACATGGTCATGGAACATTGTGATGACAAGAATTCTGGAGCATTGTGATGACAAGGGCCATGGAGCATTGTGATGACACGGTCATGGAACATTGTTATGACAAGAATTATGGAGCATTGTGATGACACGGTCATGGAACATTGTGATGACAAGAATTATGGAGCATTGTGATGACACGGTCATGGAACATTGTGATGACAAGAATTCTGGAGCATTGTGATGACAAGGGCCATGGAGCATTGTGATGACACGGTCATGGAACATTGTGATGACAAGAATTATGGAGCATTGTGATGACACGGTCATGGAACATTGTGATGACAAGAATTCTGGAGCATTGTGATGACAAGGGCCATGGAGCATTGTGATGACACGGTCATGGAACATTGTGATGAGAAGAATTCTGGAGCATTGTGATGACAAGGGCCATGGAGCATTGTGATGACAAGGGCCATGGAGTATTGTGATGACATGGTCATGGAACATGGTGATGACAAGAATTCTGGAGCATTGTGAAGACAAGGGCCATGGAGCATTGTGATGACAAGTGTCATGGAGCATTGTAATGAGAGGTTTCATTTTGCACCGTGATGACAAGGGGGATGGAGTATTGTGATGAAACTGGTCCTGGAGCATTTTGATAACAAAAGCCATTGAGCATTGTGATGACAGTCATCATGGAGCATTGTGAAGAAAGGGGTCATGGGGAATTGTAATGACAATAGAGAAATGTGATGAAAATGGTCAGCAAGCAAATTGATTAAAGTGGTCATTTAGAATTGTCATGAAAAACTATATAGAGCATTGTGATGACAAAGGTCATGGAGAACTGTGATGACCAGGGTCATGTAGCATTGTGATGACACGGTCATGGAACATTGTGATGACAAGAATTATGGAGCATTGTGATGACACGGTCATGGAACATTGTGATGACAAGAATTATGGAGCATTGTGATGACAAGGGCCATGGAGCATTGTGATGACACGGTCATGGAACATTGTGATGACAAGAATTCTGGAGCATTGTGATGACACGGTCATGGAACATTGTGATGACAAGAATTCTGGAGCATTGTGATGACACGGTCATGGAACTTTGTGATGACAAGAAATCTGGTGCATTGTGATGACAAGGGCCATGGAGCATTGTGATGACACGGTCATGGAACATTGTGATGACAAGGATTCTGGAGCATTGTGATGACAAGTACCATGGAGCATTGTGATGACACGGTCATGGAACATTGTGATGACAAGAATTCTGGAGCATTGTGATGACAAGGGCCATGGTGCATTGTGATGACACGGTCATGGAACTTTGTGATGACAAGCAATCTGGAGCATTGTGATGACCAGGGCCATGGAGCATTGTGATGACACGGTCATGGAACATTGTGATGACAAGAATTCTGGAGCATTGTGATGAGAAGGGCCATGGAGCATTGTGATGACACGGTCATGGAACATTGTGATGACAAGAATTCTGGAGCATTGTGATGACAAGGGCCATGGAGAATTGTGATGACATGGTTATGGAACATTGTGATGACAAGAATTCTGGAGCATTGTGATGACAAGGGCCATGGAGCATTGTGATGACACGGTCATGGAACATTGTGATGACAAGAATTCTGGAGCATTGTGATGACACGGTCATGGAACATTGTGATGACAAGAATTCTGGAGCATTGTGATGACAAGGGCCATGGAGCATTGTGATGACATGGTCATGGAACATTGTGATGACAAGAATTCTGGAGCATTGTGATGAAAAGGGCCATGGAGAATTGTGATGACATGGTCATGGAACATTGTGATGACAAGAATTCTGGAGCATTGTGATGACAAGGGCCATGGAGCATTGTGATGACACGGTCATGGAACATTGTTATGACAAGAATTATGGAGCATTGTGATGACACGGTCATGGAACATTGTGATGACAAGAATTATGGAGCATTGTGATGACACGGTCATGGAACATTGTGATGACAAGAATTCTGGAGCATTGTGATGACAAGGGCCATGGAGCATTGTGATGACACGGTCATGGAACATTGTGATGAGAAGAATTCTGGAGCATTGTGATGACAAGGGCCATGGAGCATTGTGATGACAAGGGCCATGGAGTATTGTGATGACATGGTCATGGAACATGGTGATGACAAGAATTCTGGAGCATTGTGAAGACAAGGGCCATGGAGCATTGTGATGACAAGTGTCATGGAGCATTGTAATGAGAGGTTTCATTTTGCACCGTGATGACAAGGGGGATGGAGTATTGTGATGAAACTGGTCCTGGAGCATTGTGATAACAAAAGCCATTGAGCATTGTGATGACAGGCATCATGGAGCATTGTGAAGAAAGGGGTCATGGAGAATTGTAATGACAATAGAGAAATGTGATGAAAATGGTCAGCAAGCAAATTGATTAAAGTGGTCATTTAGAATTGTCATGAAAAACTATATAGAGTATTGTGATGACAAAGGTCATGGAGAACTGTGATGACCAGGGTCATGTAGCATTGTGATGACACGGTCATGGAACATTGTGATGACAAGAATTATGGAGCATTGTGATGACACGGTCATGGAACATTGTGATGACAAGAATTATGGAGCATTGTGATGACAAGGGCCATGGAGCATTGTGATGACACGGTCATGGAACATTGTGATGACAAGAATTCTGGAGCATTGTGATGACACGGTCATGGAACATTGTGATGACAAGAATTCTGGAGCATTGTGATGACACGGTCATGGAACTTTGTGATGACAAGAAATCTGGTGCATTGTGATGACAAGGGCCATGGAGCATTGTGATGACACGGTCATGGAACATTGTGATGACAAGGATTCTGGAGCATTGTGATGACAAGGACCATGGAGCATTGTGATGACACGGTCATGGAACATTGTGATGACAAGAATTCTGGAGCATTGTGATGACAAGGGCCATGGTGCATTGTGATGACACGGTCATGGAACTTTGTGATGACAAGCAATCTGGAGCATTGTGATGACCAGGGCCATGGAGCATTGTGATGACACGGTCATGGAACATTGTGATGACAAGAATTCTGGAGCATTGTGATGACAAGGGCCATGGAGCATTGTGATGACACGGTCATGGAACATTGTGATGACAAGAATTCTGGAGCATTGTGATGACAAGGGCCATGGAGAATTGTGATGACATGGTTATGGAACATTGTGATGACAAGAATTCTGGAGCATTGTGATGACAAGGGCCATGGAGCATTGTGATGACACGGTCATGGAACATTGTGATGACAAGAATTCTGGAGCATTGTGATGACACGGTCATGGAGCATTGTGATGACACGGTCATGGAACATTGTGATGACAAGAATTCTGGAGCATTGTGATGACAAGGGCCATAGAGCATTGTGATGACACGGTCATGGAACATTGTGATGACAAGAATTCTGGAGCATTGTGGTGACAAGGGCCATGATGCATTGTGATGACATGGTCATGGAACATTGTGATGACAAGAATTCTGGAGCATTGTGATGACACGGTCATGGAACATTGTGATGACAAGAATTATGGAGCATTGTGATGACAAGGGCCATGGAGCATTGTGATGACACGGTCATGGAACATTGTGATGACAAGAATTCTGGAGCATTGTGATGACAAGGGCCATGGAGCATTGTGATGACAAGGGCCATGGAGTATTGTGATGACATGGTCATGGAACATGGTGATGACAAGAATTCTGGAGCATTGTGAAGACAAGGGCCATGGAGCATTGTGATGACAAGTGTCATGGAGCATTGTAATGAGAGGTTTCATTGTGCACCGTGATGACAAGGGGGATGGAGTATTGTGATGAAACTGGTCCTGGAGCATTGTGATAACAAAAGCCTTTGAGCATTGTGATGACAGACATCATGGAGCATTGTGAAGAATGGGGACATGGGGAATTGTAATGACAATAGAGAAATGTGATGAAAATGGTCAGCAAGCAAAATGATTAAAGTGGTCATTTAGAATTGTCATGAAAAACTATATAGAGCATTGTGATGACAAAGGTCATGGAGAACTGTGATGACCAGGGTCATGTAGCATTGTGATGACACGGTCATGGAACATTGTGATGACAAGAATTCTGGAGCATTGTGATGACACGGTCATGGAACATTGTGATGACAAGAAATCTGGTGCATTGTGATGACAAGGGCCATGGAGCATTGTGATGACACGGTCATGGAACATTGTGATGACAAGGATTTTGGAGCATTGTGATGACAAGGACCATGGAGCATTGTGATGACACGGTCATGGAACATTGTGATGACAAGAATTCTGGAGCATTGTGATGACACGGTCATGGAACATTGTGATGACAAGAAATCTGGTGCATTGTGATGACAAGGGCCATGGAGCATTGTGATGACACGGTCATGGAACATTGTGATGACAAGGATTTTGGAGCATTGTGATGACAAGGACCATGGAGCATTGTGATGACACGGTCATGGAACATTGTGATGACAAGAATTCTGGAGCATTGTGATGACAAGGGCCATGGTGCATTGTGATGACACGGTCATGGAACTTTGTGATGACAAGCAATCTGGAGCATTGTGATGACCAGAGCCATGGAGCATTGTGATGACACGGTCATGGAACATTGTGATGACAAGAATTCTGGAGCATTGTGATGGCAAGTGCCATGGAGCATTGTGATGACACGGTCATGGAACATTGTGATGAAAAGTATTCTGGAGCATTGTGATGACAAGGGCCATGGATAATTGTGATGACATGGTCATGGAACATTGTGATGACAAGAATTCTGGAGCATTGTGATGACAAGGGCCATGGAGCATTGTGATGACACGGTCATGGAACATTGTGATGACAAGAATTCTGGAGCATTGTGATGACAAGGGCCATGGAGAATTGTGATGACATGGTCATGGAACATTGTGATGACAAGAATTCTGGAGCATTGTGATGACAAGGGCCATGGAGGATTGTGATGACACGGTCATGGAACATTGTGATGACAAGAATTCTGGAGCATTGTGGTGACAAGGGCCATGGTGCATTGTGATGACATGGTCATGGAACATTGTGATGACAAGAATTCTGGAGCGTTGTGATGACACGGTCATGGAACATTGTGATGACAAGAATTATGGAGCATTGTGATGACAAGGGCCATGGAGCATTGTGATGACACGGTCATGGAACATTGTGATGACAAGAATTCTGGAGCATTGTGATGACAAGGGCCATGGAGCATTGTGATGACAAGGGCCATGGAGAATTGTGATGACATGGTCATGGAACATGGTGATGACAAGAATTCTGGAGCATTGTGAAGACAAGGGCCATGGAGCATTGTGATGACAAGTGTCATGGAGCATTGTAATGAGAGGTTTCATTGTGCACCGTGATGACAAGGGGGATGGAGTATTGTGATGAAACTGGTCCTGGAGCATTGTGATAACAAAAGCCATTGAGCATTGTGATGACAGGCATCATGGAGCTTTGTGAAGAATGGGGACATGGGGAATTGTAATGACAATAGAGAAATGTGATGAAAATGGTCAGCAAGCAAAATGATTAAAGTGGTCATTTAGAATTGTCATGAAAATCTATATAGAGCATTGTGATGACAAAGGTCATGGAGAACTGTGATGACCAGGGTCATGTAGCATTGTGATGACACGGTCATGGAACATTGTGATGACAAGAATTATGGAGCATTGTGATGACACGGTCATGGAACATTGTGATGACCAGAATTCTGGAGCATTGTGTTGACAAGGGCCATGGAGCATTGTGATGACACGGTCATGGAACATTGTGATGACAAGAATTCTGGAGCATCGTGATGACAAGGGCCATGGTGCATTGTCATGACACGGTCATGGAACTTTGTGATGACAAGCAATCTGGAGCATTGTGATGACCAGGGCCATGGAGCATTGTGATGACACGGTCATGGAACATTGTGATGACAAGAATTCTGGAGCATTGTTGTGACAAGAATTCTGGAGCATTGTGATGACACGGTCATGGAACATTGTGATGACAAGAATTCTGGAGCATTGTGATGACAAGGGCCATGGAGCATTGTGATGACACGGTCATGGAACATTGTGATGACAAAAATTCTGGAGCATTGTGATGACACGGTCATGGAACATTGTGATGGCAAGAATTCTGGAGCATTGTGATGACACGGTCATGGAACATTGTGATGACAAGAAATCTGGTGCATTGTGATGACAAGGGCCATGGAGCATTGTGATGACATGGTCAGGGAATATTGTGATGACAAGAATTCTGGAGCAGTGTGATGACAGGGTCATGGAACATTTTGATGACAAGAATTATGGAGCATTGTGATGACACGGTCATGGAACCTTGTGATGACAAGAATTCTGGAGCATTGTGATGACAAGGGCCATGGAGCATTGTGATGACATGGTCATGGAACACTGTGATGACAAGAATTCTGGAGCATTGTGACGACAATGGCCATGGAGCATTGTGATGACACGGTCATGGAACATTGTGATGACAAGAATTCTGGAGCATTGTGATGACACGGTCATGGAACATTTTGATGACAAGAATTATGGAGCATTGTGATGACACGGTCATGGAACATTGTGATGACAAGAAATCTGGAGCATTGTGATGACACGGTCATGGAACATTGTGATGACAAGAATTCTGGAGCATTGTGATGACAAGGGCCATGGAGAATTGTGATAACATGGTTATGGAACATTGTGATGACAAGAATTCTGGAGCATTTTGATGACAAGGGCCATGGAGCATTGTGATGACACGGTCATGGAACATTGTGATGACAAGAATTATGGAGCATTGTGATGACACGGTCATGGAACATTGTGATGACAAGAATTCTGGAGCATTGTGATGACAAGGGCCATGGAGCATTGTGATGACACGGTCATGGAACATTGTTATGACAAGAATTCTGGAGCATTGTGGTGACAAGGGCCATGGTGCATTGTGATGACACGGTCATGGAAAATTGTCATGACAAGAATTATGGAGCATTGTGATGACATGGTCATGGAACATTGTGATGACAAGAATTCTGGAGCATTGTGATGACAAGGGCCATGGAGCATTGTGATGACATGGTCATGGAACATTGTGATGACAACAATTCTGGAGCATTGTGATGACACGGTCATGGAACATTGTGATGACAAGAATTATGGAGCATTGTGATGACAAGGGCCATGGAGCATTGTGATGACACGGTCATGGAACATTGTGATGACAAGAATTCTGGAGCATTGTGATGACAAGTGCCATGGAGAATTGTGATGACAAGGGCCATGGAGAATTGTGATGACATGGTCATGGAACATGGTGATGACAAGAATTCTGGAGCATTGTGAAGACAAGGGCCATGGAGCATTGTGATGACAAGTGTCATGGAGCATTGTAATGAGAGGTTTCATTGTGCACCGTGATGACAAGGGGGATGGAGTATTGTGATGAAACTGGTCCTGGAGCATTGTGATAACAAAAGCCATTGAGCATTGTGATGACAGGCATCATGGAGCATTGTGAAGAATGGGGACATGGGGAATTGTAATGACAATAGAGATATGTGATGAAAATGGTCAGCAAGCAAAATGATTAAAGTGGTCATTTAGAATTGTCATGAAAAACTATATAGAGCATTGTGATGACCAAGGTCATGGAGAACTGTGATGACCAGGGTCATGTAGCATTGTGATGACACGGTCATGGAACATTGTGATGTCAAGAATTATGGAGCATTGTGATGACACGGTCATGGAACATTGTGATGACAAGAATTCTGGAGCATTGTGATGACAAGGGCCATGTAGCATTGTGATGACACGGTCATGGAACATTGTGATGACAAGAATTCTGGAGCATCGTGATGACAAGGGCCATGGTGCATTGTCATGACACGGTCATGGAACTTTGTGATGACAAGCAATCTGGAGCATTGTGATGACCAGGGCCATGGAGCATTGTGATGACACGGTCATGGAACATTGTGATGCCAAGAATTCTGGAGCATCGTGATGACAAGGGCCATGGTGCATTGTCATGACTCGGTCATGGAACTTTGTGATGACAAGCAATCTGGAGCATTGTGATGACCAGGGCCATGGAGCATTGTGATGACACGGTCATGGAACATTGTGATGACAAGAATTCTGGAGCATTGTGATGACAAGGGCCATGGAGCATTGTGATGACACGGTCATGGAACATTGTGATGACAAGAATTATGGAGCATTGTGATGACACGGTCATGGAACATTGTGATGACAAGAATTATGGAGCATTGTGATGACACGGTCATGGAACATTGTGATGACAAGAATTCTGGAGCATTGTGATGACAAGGGCCATGGAGCATTGTGATGACACGGTCATGGAACATTGTTATGACAAGAATTCTGGAGCATTGTGGTAACAAGGGCCATGGTGCATTGTGATGACACGGTCATGGAACATTGTCATGACAAGAATTATGGAGCATTGTGATGACACGGTCATGGAACATTGTGATGACAAGAATTCTGGAGCATTGTGATGACAAGGGCCATGGAGCATTGTGATGACATGGTCATGGAACAAAGTGATGACAACAATTCTGGAGCATTGTGATGACACGGTCATGGAACATTGTGATGACAAGTATTATGGAGCATTGTGATGACAAGGGCCATGGAGCATTGTGATGACACGGTCATGGAACATTGTGATGACAAGAATTCTGGAGCATTGTGATGACAAGGGCCATGGAGCATTGTGATGACAAGGGCCATGGAGAATTGTGATGACATGGTCATGGAACATGGTGATGACAAGAATTCTGGAGCATTGTGAAGACAAGGGCCATGGAGCATTGTGATGACAAGTGTCATGGAGCATTGTAATGAGAGGTTTCATTGTGCACCGTGATGACAAGGGGGATGGAGTATTGTGATGAAACTGGTCCTGGAGCATTGTGATAACAAAAGCCATTGAGCATTGTGATGACAGGCATCATGGAGCATTGTGAAGAATGGGGACATGGGGAATTGTAATGACAATAGAGAAATGTGATGAAAATGGTCAGCAAGCAAAATGATTAAAGTGGTCATTTAGAATTGTCATTAAAAACTATATAGAGAATTGTGATGACCAAGGTCATGGAGAACTGTGATGACCAGGGTCATGTAGCATTGTGATGACACGGTCATGGAACATTGTGATGTCAAGAATTATGGAGCATTGTGATGACACGGTCATGGAACATTGTGATGACAAGAATTCTGGAGCATTGTGATGACAAGGGCCAAATGAGCATTGTGATGACACGGTCATGGAACATTGTGATGACAAGAATTCTGGAGCATTGTGATGACAAGAATTCTGGAGCATTGTGACGACACGGTCATGGAACATTGTGATGACAAGAATTCTGGAGCATTTTGATGACAAGAATTCTGGAGCATTGTGATGACATGGTCAGGGAACATTGTGATGACAAGAATTCTGGAGCATTGTGATGACACGGTCATGGAACATTTTGATGACAAGAATTATGGAGCATTGTGATGACACGGTCATGGAACCTTGTGATGACAAGAATTCTGGAGCATTGTGATGACAAGGGCCATGGAGCATTGTGATGACACGGTCATGGAACATTGTAATGACAAGAATTCTGGAGCATTGTGATGACACGGTCATGGAACATTGTGATGACAAGAATTCTGGAGCATTGTGATGACACGGTCATGGAACATTGTGATGACAAGAAATCTGGAGCATTGTGATGACAAGGGCCATGGTGCATTGTGATGACACGGTCACGGAACTTTGTGATGACAACAATCTGGAGCATTGTGATGACAAGGGCCATGGAGCATTGTGATGACAAGTGTCATGGAGCATTGTAATGAGAGGTTTCATTGTGCACCATGATGACAAGGGGGATAGAGTATTGTGATGAAACAGGTCCTGGAGCATTGTGATAACAAAAGCCATTGAGCATTGTGATGACAGGCATCATGGAGCATTGTGAAGAAAGGGGTCATGGGAAATTGTAATGACAATAGAGAAATGTGATGAAAATGGTCAGCAAGCAAAGTGATTAAAGTGGTCATTTAGAATTGTCATGAAAAACTACATAGAGCATTGTGATGACAAAGGTCAAGGAGAACTGTGATGGCCAGGGCCATGGAGCATTGTGATGACACGGTCATGGATCATTGTGATGACAAGAATTCTGGAGCATTGTGATGACAAGGGCCATGGTGCATTGTGATGACACGGTCATGGAACTTTTGATGACAAGCAATCTGGAGCATTGTGATGACCAGGGCCATGGAGCATTGTGATGACACGGTCATGGAACATTGTGATGACAAGAATTCTGGAGCATTGTGATGACACGGTCATGGAACATTGTGATGACAAGAATTCTGGAGCATTGTGATGACACGGTCATGGAACATTGTGATGACAAGCATTCTGGAGCACTGTGATGACACGGTCATGGAACATTTTGATGACAAATATTATGGAGCATTGTGATGACACGATCATGGAACATTGTGATGACAAGAAATCTGGACCATTGTGATGACAAGGGCCATGGTGCATTGTGATGACACGGTCATGGAACTTTGTGATGACAAGCAATCTGGAGCATTGTGATGACCATGGCCATGGAGCATTGTGATGACACGGTCATGGAACATTGTGATGACAAGAATTCTGGAGCATTGTGATGACAAGCGCCATGGAGCATTGTGATGACACAGTCACGGAACATTGTGATGACAAGAATTCTGGAGCATTGTGATGACAAGGGCCATGGAGCATTGTGATGACACGGTCATGGAACAATGTGATGACAAGAATTCTGGAGCATTGTGATGACAAGGGCCATGGAGCATTGTGATGACATGGTCATCGAACATTGTGATGACAAGAATTCTGGAGCATTGTGATGACAAGAATTCTGGAGCATTGTGATGACATGGTCATGGAACATTGTGATGACAAGAATTCTGGAGCATTGTGATGACAAGGGCCATGGAGCATTGTGATGACACGGTCATGGAACATTGTGATGACAAGAATTCTGGAGCATTGTGATGACAAGGGCCATGGATAATTGTGATGACATGATCATAGAACATTGTGATGACAAGAATTCTGAAGCATTGTGATGACATGTGTCATGGAGCATTGTAATGAAACTTTTCATTGTGCACCGTGATGACAAGGGGGATGGAGTATTGTGATGAAACTGGTCCTGGAGCATTGTGATAACAAAAGCCATTGAGCATTGTGATGACAGGCATCATGGAGCATTGTGAAGAAAGTGGTCATGGGGAATTATAATGACGATAGAGAAATGTGATGAAAATTGTCAGCAAGCAAAGTGATTAAAGTGGTCTTTTAGAATTGTCATGAAAAACTATATACAGCATTGTGATGACAAAGGTCATGGAGAACTGTGATGACCAGGGTCATGTAGCATTGTGATGACACGGTCATGGAACATTGTGATGACAAGAATTATGGAGCATTGTGATGACACGGTCATGGAACATTGTGATGACCAGAATTCTGGAGCATTGTGATGACAAGGGCCATGGAGCATTGTGATGACACGGTCATGGAACATTGTGATGACCAGAATTCTGGAGCATTGTGATGACAAGGGCCATGGAGCATTGTGATGACACGGTCATGGAACATTTTGATGAAAAGAATTCTGGAGCATTGTGATGACAAGGGCCATGGTTCATTGTGATGTCACGGTCACGGAACTTTGTGATGACAACAATCTGGAGCATTGTGATCACAAGGGCCATGGAGCATTGTGATGACAAGTGTCATGGAGCATTGTAATGAGAGGTTTCATTGTGCACCGTGATGACAAGAGGGATGGAGTATTGTGGTGAAACTGGTCCTGGAGCATTGTGATAACAAAAGCCATTGAGCATTATGATGACAGGCATCATGGAGCATTGTGAAGAAAGGGGTCATGGGAAATTGTAATGATAATAGAGAAATGTGATGAAAATGGTCAGCAAGCAAAGTGATTAAAGTGGTCATTTGGAATTGTCATGAAAAACTACATAGAGCATTGTGATGACAAAGGTCATGGAGAACTGTGATGGCCAGGGTCATGTATCATTGTGATGACACGGTCATGGAACATTGTGATGACAAAAATTATGGAGAATTGTGATGACACGGTCATGGAACATTGTGATGACAAGAATTCTGCAGCATTGTGATGACAAGGGCCATGGAGCATTGTGATGACACGGTCATGGAACATTGTGATAACAAGAATTCTGGAGCATTGTGATGACACGGTCATGGAACATTGTGATGACAAGAATTCTGGAGCATTGTGATGACACGGTCATGGAACATTTTGATGACAAGAATTATGGAGCATTGTGATGACACGGTCATGGAACATTTTGATGACAAGAATTATGGAGCATTGTGATGACACGGTCATGGAACATTGTGATGACAAGAATTCTGGAGCATTGTGATGACAAGGGCCATGGAGCATTGTGATGACACGGTCATGGAACATTGTGATGACAAGAATTCTGGAGCATTGTGATGACAAGGGCCATGGAGCATTGTGATGACAAGGGCCATGGAGTATTGTGATGACATGGTCATGGAACATGGTGATGACAAGAATTCTGGAGCATTGTGAAGACAAGGGCCATGGAGCATTGTGATGACACGGTCATGGAACATTGTGATGACAAGAATTCTGGAGCATTGTGATGACACGGTCATGGAACATTGTGATGACAAGAAATCTGGTGCATTGTGATGACAAGGGCCATGGTTCATTGTGATGTCACGGTCACGAAACTTTGTGATGACAACAATCTGGAGCATTGTGATCACAAGGGCCATGGAGCATTGTGATGACAAGTGTCATGGAGCATTGTAATGAGAGGTTTCATTGTGCACCGTGATGACAAGAGGGATGGAGTATTGTGGTGAAACTGGTCCTGGAGCATTGTGATAACAAAAGCCATTGAGCATTGTGATGACAGGCATCATGGAGCATTGTGAAGAAAGGGGTCATGGGAAATTGTAATGATAATAGAGAAATGTGATGAAAATGGTCAGCAAGCAAAGTGATTAAAGTGGTCATTTGGAATTGTCATGAAAAACTACATAGAGCATTGTGATGACAAAGGTCATGGAGAACTGTGATGGCCAGGGTCATGTATCATTGTGATGACACGGTCATGGAACATTGTGATGACAAAAATTATGGAGAATTGTGATGACACGGTCATGGAACATTGTGATGACAAGAATTCTGCAGCATTGTGATGACAAGGGCCATGGAGCATTGTGATGACACGGTCATGGAACATTGTGATAACAAGAATTCTGGAGCATTGTGATGACACGGTCATGGAACATTGTGATGACAAGAATTCTGGAGCATTGTGATGACACGGTCATGGAACATTTTGATGACAAGAATTATGGAGCATTGTGATGACACGGTCATGGAACATTTTGATGACAAGAATTATGGAGCATTGTGATGACAAGGGCCATGGAGCATTGTGATGACACGGTCATGGAACATTGTGATGACAAGAATTCTGGAGCATTGTGATGACAAGGGCCATGGAGCATTGTGATGACAAGGGCCATGGAGAATTGTGATGACATGGTCATGGAACATGGTGATGACAAGAATTCTGGAGCATTGTGAAGACAAGGGCCATGGAGCATTGTGATGACAAGTGTCATGGAGCATTGTAATGAGAGGTTTCATTGTGCACCGTGATGACAAGGGGGATGGAGTATTGTGATGAAACTGGTCCTGGAGCATTGTGATAACAAAAGCCATTGAGCATTGTGATGACAGGCATCATGGAGCATTGTGAAGAATGGGGACATGGGGAATTGTAATGACAATAGAGAAATGTGATGAAAATGGTCAGCAAGCAAAATGATTAAAGTGGTCATTTAGAATTGTCATTAAAAACTATATAGAGAATTGTGATGACCAAGGTCATGGAGAACTGTGATGACCAGGGTCATGTAGCATTGTGATGACACGGTCATGGAACATTGTGATGTCAAGAATTATGGAGCATTGTGATGACACGGTCATGGAACATTGTGATGACAAGAATTCTGGAGCATTGTGATGACAAGGGCCAAATGAGCATTGTGATGACACGGTCATGGAACATTGTGATGACAAGAATTCTGGAGCATTGTGATGACAAGAATTCTGGAGCATTGTGACGACACGGTCATGGAACATTGTGATGACAAGAATTCTGGAGCATTTTGATGACAAGAATTCTGGAGCATTGTGATGACATGGTCAGGGAACATTGTGATGACAAGAATTCTGGAGCATTGTGATGACACGGTCATGGAACATTTTGATGACAAGAATTATGGAGCATTGTGATGACACGGTCATGGAACCTTGTGATGACAAGAATTCTGGAGCATTGTGATGACAAGGGCCATGGAGCATTGTGATGACACGGTCATGGAACATTGTAATGACAAGAATTCTGGAGCATTGTGATGACACGGTCATGGAACATTGTGATGACAAGAATTCTGGAGCATTGTGATGACACGGTCATGGAACATTGTGATGACAAGAAATCTGGAGCATTGTGATGACAAGGGCCATGGTGCATTGTGATGACACGGTCACGGAACTTTGTGATGACAACAATCTGGAGCATTGTGATGACAAGGGCCATGGAGCATTGTGATGACAAGTGTCATGGAGCATTGTAATGAGAGGTTTCATTGTGCACCATGATGACAAGGGGGATAGAGTATTGTGATGAAACAGGTCCTGGAGCATTGTGATAACAAAAGCCATTGAGCATTGTGATGACAGGCATCATGGAGCATTGTGAAGAAAGGGGTCATGGGAAATTGTAATGACAATAGAGAAATGTGATGAAAATGGTCAGCAAGCAAAGTGATTAAAGTGGTCATTTAGAATTGTCATGAAAAACTACATAGAGCATTGTGATGACAAAGGTCAAGGAGAACTGTGATGGCCAGGGCCATGGAGCATTGTGATGACACGGTCATGGATCATTGTGATGACAAGAATTCTGGAGCATTGTGATGACAAGGGCCATGGTGCATTGTGATGACACGGTCATGGAACTTTTGATGACAAGCAATCTGGAGCATTGTGATGACCAGGGCCATGGAGCATTGTGATGACACGGTCATGGAACATTGTGATGACAAGAATTCTGGAGCATTGTGATGACACGGTCATGGAACATTGTGATGACAAGAATTCTGGAGCATTGTGATGACACGGTCATGGAACATTGTGATGACAAGCATTCTGGAGCACTGTGATGACACGGTCATGGAACATTTTGATGACAAATATTATGGAGCATTGTGATGACACGATCATGGAACATTGTGATGACAAGAAATCTGGACCATTGTGATGACAAGGGCCATGGTGCATTGTGATGACACGGTCATGGAACTTTGTGATGACAAGCAATCTGGAGCATTGTGATGACCATGGCCATGGAGCATTGTGATGACACGGTCATGGAACATTGTGATGACAAGAATTCTGGAGCATTGTGATGACAAGCGCCATGGAGCATTGTGATGACACAGTCATGGAACATTGTGATGACAAGAATTCTGGAGCATTGTGATGACAAGGGCCATGGAGCATTGTGATGACACGGTCATGGAACAATGTGATGACAAGAATTCTGGAGCATTGTGATGACAAGGGCCATGGAGCATTGTGATGACATGGTCATCGAACATTGTGATGACAAGAATTCTGGAGCATTGTGATGACAAGAATTCTGGAGCATTGTGATGACATGGTCATGGAACATTGTGATGACAAGAATTCTGGAGCATTGTGATGACAAGGGCCATGGAGCATTGTGATGACACGGTCATGGAACATTGTGATGACAAGAATTCTGGAGCATTGTGATGACAAGGGCCATGGATAATTGTGATGACATGATCATAGAACATTGTGATGACAAGAATTCTGAAGCATTGTGATGACATGTGTCATGGAGCATTGTAATGAAACTTTTCATTGTGCACCGTGATGACAAGGGGGATGGAGTATTGTGATGAAACTGGTCCTGGAGCATTGTGATAACAAAAGCCATTGAGCATTGTGATGACAGGCATCATGGAGCATTGTGAAGAAAGTGGTCATGGGGAATTATAATGACGATAGAGAAATGTGATGAAAATTGTCAGCAAGCAAAGTGATTAAAGTGGTCTTTTAGAATTGTCATGAAAAACTATATACAGCATTGTGATGACAAAGGTCATGGAGAACTGTGATGACCAGGGTCATGTAGCATTGTGATGACACGGTCATGGAACATTGTGATGACAAGAATTATGGAGCATTGTGATGACACGGTCATGGAACATTGTGATGACCAGAATTCTGGAGCATTGTGATGACAAGGGCCATGGAGCATTGTGATGACACGGTCATGGAACATTGTGATGACCAGAATTCTGGAGCATTGTGATGACAAGGGCCATGGAGCATTGTGATGACACGGTCATGGAACATTTTGATGAAAAGAATTCTGGAGCATTGTGATGACAAGGGCCATGGTTCATTGTGATGTCACGGTCACGGAACTTTGTGATGACAACAATCTGGAGCATTGTGATCACAAGGGCCATGGAGCATTGTGATGACAAGTGTCATGGAGCATTGTAATGAGAGGTTTCATTGTGCACCGTGATGACAAGAGGGATGGAGTATTGTGGTGAAACTGGTCCTGGAGCATTGTGATAACAAAAGCCATTGAGCATTGTGATGACAGGCATCATGGAGCATTGTGAAGAAAGGGGTCATGGGAAATTGTAATGATAATAGAGAAATGTGATGAAAATGGTCAGCAAGCAAAGTGATTAAAGTGGTCATTTGGAATTGTCATGAAAAACTACATAGAGCATTGTGATGACAAAGGTCATGGAGAACTGTGATGGCCAGGGTCATGTATCATTGTGATGACACGGTCATGGAACATTGTGATGACAAAAATTATGGAGAATTGTGATGACACGGTCATGGAACATTGTGATGACAAGAATTCTGCAGCATTGTGATGACAAGGGCCATGGAGCATTGTGATGACACGGTCATGGAACATTGTGATAACAAGAATTCTGGAGCATTGTGATGACACGGTCATGGAACATTGTGATGACAAGAATTCTGGAGCATTGTGATGACACGGTCATGGAACATTTTGATGACAAGAATTATGGAGCATTGTGATGACACGGTCATGGAACATTTTGATGACAAGAATTATGGAGCATTGTGATGACACGGTCATGGAACATTGTGATGACAAGAATTCTGGAGCATTGTGATGACAAGGGCCATGGAGCATTGTGATGACACGGTCATGGAACATTGTGATGACAAGAATTCTGGAGCATCGTGATGACAAGGGCCATGGTGCATTGTCATGACTCGGTCATGGAACATTGTGATGACAAGAATTCTGGAGCATTTTGATGACAAGAATTCTGGAGCATTGTGATGACATGGTCAGGGAACATTGTGATGACAAGAATTCTGGAGCATTGTGATGACACGGTCATGGAACATTTTGATGACAAGAATTATGGAGCATTGTGATGACACGGTCATGGAACCTTGTGATGACAAGAATTCTGGAGCATTGTGATGACAAGGGCCATGGAGCATTGTGATGACACGGTCATGGAACATTGTAATGACAAGAATTCTGGAGCATTGTGATGACACGGTCATGGAACATTGTGATGACAAGAATTCTGGAGCATTGTGATGACACGGTCATGGAACATTGTGATGACAAGAAATCTGGAGCATTGTGATGACAAGGGCCATGGTGCATTGTGATGACACGGTCATGGAACACTGTGATGACAAGAATTCTGGAGCATTGTGATAACAAGGGCCATGGAGCATTGTGATGACACGGTCATGGAACATTGTGATGACAAGAATTCTGGAGCATTGTGATGACAAGGGCCATGGTGCATTGTGATGACACGGTCATGGAACTTTGTGATGACAAGCAATCTGGAGCATTGTGATGACCAGGGCCATGGAGCATTGTGATGACATGGTCATGGAACATTGCGATGACAAGAATTCTGGAGCATTGTGATGAAAAGAATTCTGGAGCATTGTGATGACACGGTCATGGAACATTGTGATGACAAGAATTCTGGAGCATTGTGATGACACGGTCATGGAACATTTTGATGACAAGAATTATGGAGCATTGTGATGACACGGTCATGGAACATTGTGATGACAAGAAATCTGGAGCATTGTGATGACAAGGGCCATGGAGCATTGTGATGACACGGTCATGGAACACTGTGATGACAAGAATTCTGGAGCATTGTGATGACAAGGGCCATGGAGCATTGTGATGACACGGTCATGGAACATTGTGATGACAAGAAATCTGGAGCATTGTGATGACAAGAGCCATGGAGCATTGTGATGACACGGTCATGGAACATTGTGATGACAAGAAGTTTGGAGCATTGTGATGACAAGGGCCATGGTGCATTGTGATGACACGGTCATGGAACATTGTGATGACAAGAATTCTGGAGCATTGTGATGACAAGGGCCATGGAGCATTGTGATGACACGGTCATGGAACATTGTGATGACAAGAATTCTGGAGCATTGTGATGACAAGGGCCATGGAGCATTGTGATGACACGGTCATGGAACATTGTGATGACAAGAATTCTGGAGCATTGTGATGACAAGGGCCATGGAGCATTGTGATGACACGGTCATGGAACTTTGTGATGACAAGCAATCTGGAGCATTGTGATGACCAGGGCCATGGAGCATTGTGATGACACTGTCATGGAACATTGTGATGACAAGAATTCTGGAGCATTGTGATGACACGGTCATGGAACATTGTGATGACAAGAATTCTGGAGCATTGTGATGACACGGTCATGGAACATTGTGATGACAAGAATTCTGGAGCATTGTGATAACACGGTCATGGAACATTTTGATGACAAATATTATGGAGCATTGTGATGACACGATCATGGAACATTGTGATGACAATAAATCTGGACCATTGTGATGACAAGGGCCATGTTGCATTGTGATGACACGGTCATGGATCTTTGTGATGACAAGCAATCTGGAGCATTGTGATGACCATGGCCATGGAGCATTGTGATGACACGGTCATGGAACATTGTGATGACAAGAATTCTGGAGCATTGTGATGACAAGCGCCATGGAGCATTGTGATGACACAGTCATGGAACATTGTGATGACAAGAATTCTGGAGCATTGTGATGACAAGGGCCATGGAGCATTGTGATGACACGGTCATGGAACAATGTGATGACAAGAATTCTGGAGCATTGTGATGACAGGGGCCATGGAGCATTGTGATGACATGGTCATCGAACATTGTGATGACAAGAATTCTGGAGCATTGTGATGACAAGAATTCAGGAGCATTGTGATGACATGGTCATGGAACATTGTGATGACAAGAATTCTGGAGCATTGTGATGACAAGGGCCATGGAGCATTGTGATGACACGGTCATGGAACATTGTGATGACAAGAATTATGGAGCATTGTGATGACACGGTCATGGAACATTGTGATGACAAGAATTCTGGAGCATTGTGATGACACGGTCATGGAACATTGTGATGACAAGAATTATGGAGCATTGTGATGACACGGTCATGGAACCTTGTGATGACAAGAATTCTGGAGCATTGTGATGACAAGGGCCATGGAGCATTGTGATGACACGGTCATGGAACATTGTAATGACAAGAATTCTGGAGCATTGTGATGACACGGTCATGGAACATTGTGATGACAAGAATTCTGGAGCATTGTGATGACACGGTCATGGAACATTGTGATGACAAGAAATCTGGAGCATTGTGATGACAAGGGCCATGGAGCATTGTGATGACATGGTCATCGAACATTGTGATGACAAGAATTCTGGAGCATTGTGATGACAAGAATTCTGGAGCATTGTGATGACATGGTCATGGAACATTGTGATGACAAGAATTCTGGAGCATTGTGATGACAAGGGCCATGGAGCATTGTGATGACACGGTCATGGAACATTGTGATGACAAGAAATCTGGAGCATTGTGATGACAAGGGCCATGGAGCATTGTGATGACACGGTCATGGAACATTGTGATGACAAGAATTCTGGAGCATTGTGATGACAAGAATTCTGGAGCATTGTGACGACACGGTCATGGAACATTGTGATGACAAGAATTCTGGAGCATTTTGATGACAAGAATTCTGGAGCATTGTGATGACATGGTCAGGGAACATTGTGATGACAAGAATTCTGGAGCATTGTGATGACACGGTCATGGAACATTTTGATGACAAGAATTATGGAGCATTGTGATGACACGGTCATGGAACATTGTGATGACAAGAATTCTGGAGCATTGTGATGACAAGGGCCATGGAGCATTGTGATGACACGGTCATGGAACATTGTGATGACAAGAATTCTGGAGCATCGTGATAACAAGGGCCATGGTGCATTGTCATGACTCGGTCATGGAACTTTGTGATGACAAGCAATCTGGAGCATTGTGATGACCAGGGCCATGGAGCATTGTGATGACACGGTCATGGAACATTGTGATGACAAGAATTATGGAGCATTGTGATGACACGGTCATGGAACATTGTGATGACAAGAATTATGGAGCATTGTGATGACACGGTCATGGAACATTGTGATGACAAGAATTCTGGAGCATTGTGATGACAAGGGACATGGAGCATTGTGATGACACGGTCATGGAACATTGTTATGACAAGAATTCTGGAGCATTGTGGTGACAAGGGCCATGGTGCATTGTGATGACACGGTCATGGAACATTGTCATGACAAGAATTATGGAGCATTGTGATGACACGGTCATGGAACATTGTGATGACAAGAATTCTGGAGCATTGTGATGACAAGGGCCATGGAGCATTGTGATGACATGGTCATGGAACATTGTGATGACAACAATTCTGGAGCATTGTGATGACACGCTCATGGAACATTGTGATGACAAGAATTATGGAGCATTGTGATGACAAGGGCCATGGAGCATTGTGATGACATGGTCATGGAACATTGTGATGACAAGAATTCTGGAGCATTGTGATGACAAGGGCCATGGAGCATTGTAATGAGAGGTTTCATTGTGCACCGTGATGACAAGGGGGATGGAGTATTGTGATGAAACTGGTCCTGGAGCATTGTGATAACAAAAGCCATTGAGCATTGTGATGACAGGCATCATGGAGCATTGTGAAGAATGGGGACATGGGGAATTGTAATGACAATAGAGAAATGTGATGAAAATGGTCAGCAAGCAAAATGATTAAAGTGGTCATTTAGAATTGTCATGAAAAACTATATAGAGCATTGTGATGACCAAGGTCATGGAGAACTGTGATGACCAGGGTCATGTAGCATTGTGATGACACGGTTATGGAACATTGTGATGTCAAGAATTATGGAGCATTGTGATGACACGGTCATGGAACATTGTGATGACAAGAATTCTGGAGCATTTTGATGACAAGGGCCATGTAGCATTGTGATGACACGGTCATGGAACATTGTGATGACAATAATTCTGGAGCATCGTGATGACAAGGGCCATGGTGCATTGTCATGACACGGTCATGGAACTTTGTGATGACAAGCAATCTGGAGCATTGTGATGACCAGGGCCATGGAGCATTGTGATGACACGGTCATGGAACATTGTGATGCCAAGAATTCTGGAGCATCGTGATGACAAGGGCCATGGTGCATTGTCATGACTCGGTCATGGAACTTTGTGATGACCAGCAATCTGGAGCATTGTGATGACCAGGGCCATGGAGCATTGTGATGACACGGTCATGGAACATTGTGATGACAAGAATTCTGGAGCATTGTGATGACAAGGGCCATGGAGCATTGTGATGACACGGTCATGGAACATTGTGATGACAAGAATTATGGAGCATTGTGATGACACGGTCATGGAACATTGTGATGACAAGAATTATGGAGCATTGTGATGACACGGTCATGGAACATTGTGATGACAAGAATTCTGGAGCATTGTGATGACAAGGGCCATGGAGCATTGTGATGACACGGTCATGGAACATTGTTATGACAAGAATTCTGGAGCATTGTGGTAACAAGGGCCATGGTGCATTGTGATGACACGGTCATGGAACATTGTCATGACAAGAATTATGGAGCATTGTGATGACACGGTCATGGAACATTGTGATGACAAGAATTCTGGAGCATTGTGATGACAAGGGCCATGGAGCATTGTGATGACATGGTCATGGAACAAAGTGATGACAACAATTCTGGAGCATTGTGATGACACGGTCATGGAACATTGTGATGACAAGAATTATGGAGCATTGTGATGACAAGGGCCATGGAGCATTGTGATGACACGGTCATGGAACATTGTGATGACAAGAATTCTGGAGCATTGTGATGACAAGGGCCATGGAGCATTGTGATGACAAGGGCCATGGAGAATTGTGATGACATGGTCATGGAACATGGTGATGACAAGAATTCTGGAGCATTGTGAAGACAAGGGCCATGGAGCATTGTGATGACAAGTGTCATGGAGCATTGTAATGAGAGGTTTCATTGTGCACCGTGATGACAAGGGGGATGGAGTATTGTGATGAAACTGGTCCTGGAGCATTGTGATAACAAAAGCCATTGAGCATTGTGATGACAGGCATCATGGAGCATTGTGAAGAATGGGGACATGGGGAATTGTAATGACAATAGAGAAATGTGACGAAAATGGTCAGCAAGCAAAATGATTAAAGTGGTCATTTAGAATTGTCATGAAAAACTATATAGAGAATTGTGATGACCAAGGTCATGGAGAACTGTGATGACCAGGGTCATGTAGCATTGTGATGACACGGTCATGGAACATTGTGATGTCAAGAATTATGGAGCATTGTGATGACACGGTCATGGAACATTGTGATGACAAGAATTCTGGAGCATTGTGATGACAAGGGCCAAATGAGCATTGTGATGACACGGTCATGGAACATTGTGATGACAAGAATTCTGGAGCATTGTGATGACAAGAATTCTGGAGCATTGTGACGACACGGTCATGGAACATTGTGATGACAAGAATTCTGGAGCATTTTGATGACAAGAATTCTGGAGCATTGTGATGACATGGTCAGGGAACATTGTGATGACAAGAATTCTGGAGCATTGTGATGACACGGTCATGGAACATTGTGATGACAAGAATTATGGAGCATTGTGATGACACGGTCATGGAACCTTGTGATGACAAGAATTCTGGAGCATTGTGATGACAAGGGCCATGGAGCATTGTGATGACACGGTCATGGAACATTGTAATGACAAGAATTCTGGAGCATTGTGATGACACGGTCATGGAACATTGTGATGACAAGAATTCTGGAGCATTGTGATGACACGGTCATGGAACATTGTGATGACAAGAAATCTGGAGCATTGTGATGACAAGGGCCATGGTGCATTGTGATGACACGGTCACGGAACTTTGTGATGACAACAATCTGGAGCATTGTGATGACAAGGGCCATGGAGCATTGTGATGACAAGTGTCATGGAGCATTGTAATGAGAGGTTTCATTGTGCACCATGATGACAAGGGGGATAGAGTATTGTGATGAAACAGGTCCTGGAGCATTGTGATAACAAAAGCCATTGAGCATTGTGATGACAGGCATCATGGAGCATTGTGAAGAAAGGGGTCATGGGAAATTGTAATGACAATAGAGAAATGTGATGAAAATGGTCAGCAAGCAAAGTGATTAAAGTGGTCATTTAGAATTGTCATGAAAAACTACATAGAGCATTGTGATGACAAAGGTCAAGGAGAACTGTGATGGCCAGGGCCATGGAGCATTGTGATGACAAGGTCATGGAACATTGTGATGACACGGTCATGGAACCTTGTGATGACAAGAATTCTGGAGCATTGTGATAACAAGGGCCATGGAGCATTGTGATGACACGGTCATGGAACACTGTGATGACAAGAATTCTGGAGCATTGTGATAACAAGGGCCATGGAGCATTGTGATGACACGGTCATGGAACATTGTGATGACAAGAAGTTTGGAGCATTGTGATGACAAGGGCCATGGTGCATTGTGATGACACGGTCATGGAACATTGTGATGACAAGAATTCTGGAGCATTGTGATGACAAGGGCCATGGAGCATTGTGATGACACGGTCATGGAACATTGTGATGACAAGAATTCTGGAGCATTGTGATGACAAGGGCCATGGAGCATTGTGATGACACGGTCATGGAACATTGTGATGACAAGAATTCTGGAGCATTGTGATGACAAGGGCCATGGAGCATTGTGATGACACGGTCATGGAACTTTGTGATGACAAGCAATCTGGAGCATTGTGATGACCAGGGCCATGGAGCATTGTGATGACACTGTCATGGAACATTGTGATGACAAGAATTCTGGAGCATTGTGATGACACGGTCATGGAACATTGTGATGACAAGAATTCTGGAGCATTGTGATGACACGGTCATGGAACATTGTGATGACAAGAATTCTGGAGCATTGTGATGACACGGTCATGGAACATTTTGATGACAAATATTATGGAGCATTGTGATGACACGATCATGGAACATTGTGATGACAAGAAATCTGGACCATTGTGATGACAAGGGCCATGGTGCATTGTGATGACACGGTCATGGATCTTTGTGATGACAAGCAATCTGGAGCATTGTGATGACCATGGCCATGGAGCATTGTGATGACACGGTCATGGAACATTGTGATGACAAGAATTCTGGAGCATTGTGATGACAAGCGCCATGGAGCATTGTGATGACACAGTCATGGAACATTGTGATGACAAGAATTCTGGAGCATTGTGATGACAAGGGCCATGGAGCATTGTGATGACACGGTCATGGAACAATGTGATGACAAGAATTCTGGAGCATTGTGATGACAAGGGCCATGGAGCATTGTGATGACATGGTCATCGAACATTGTGATGACAAGAATTCTGGAGCATTGTGATGACAAGAATTCTGGAGCATTGTGATGACATGGTCATGGAACATTGTGATGACAAGAATTCTGGAGCATTGTGATGACAAGGGCCATGGAGCATTGTGATGACACGGTCATGGAACATTGTGATGACAAGAATTATGGAGCATTGTGATGACACGGTCATGGAACATTGTGATGACAAGAATTCTGGAGCATTGTGATGACACGGTCATGGAACATTGTGATGACAAGAATTATGGAGCATTGTGATGACACGGTCATGGAACCTTGTGATGACAAGAATTCTGGAGCATTGTGATGACAAGGGCCATGGAGCATTGTGATGACACGGTCATGGAACATTGTAATGACAAGAATTCTGGAGCATTGTGATGACACGGTCATGGAACATTGTGATGACAAGAATTCTGGAGCATTGTGATGACACGGTCATGGAACATTGTGATGACAAGAAATCTGGAGCATTGTGATGACAAGGGCCATGGTGCATTGTGATGACACGGTCACGGAACTTTGTGATGACAACAATCTGGAGCATTGTGATGACAAGGGCCATGGAGCATTGTGATGACAAGTGTCATGGAGCATTGTAATGAGAGGTTTCATTGTGCACCATGATGACAAGGGGGATAGAGTATTGTGATGAAACAGGTCCTGGAGCATTGTGATAACAAAAGCCATTGAGCATTGTGATGACAGGCATCATGGAGCATTGTGAAGAAAGGGGTCATGGGAAATTGTAATGACAATAGAGAAATGTGATGAAAATGGTCAGCAAGCAAAGTGATTAAAGTGGTCATTTAGAATTGTCATGAAAAACTACATAGAGCATTGTGATGACAAAGGTCAAGGAGAACTGTGATGGCCAGGGCCATGGAGCATTGTGATGACACGGTCATGGATCATTGTGATGACAAGAATTCTGGAGCATTGTGATGACAAGGGCCATGGTGCATTGTGATGACACGGTCATGGAACTTTTGATGACAAGCAATCTGGAGCATTGTGATGACCAGGGCCATGGAGCATTGTGATGACACGGTCATGGAACATTGTGATGACAAGAATTCTGGAGCATTGTGATGACACGGTCATGGAACATTGTGATGACAAGAATTCTGGAGCATTGTGATGACACGGTCATGGAACATTGTGATGACAAGCATTCTGGAGCATTGTGATGACACGGTCATGGAACATTTTGATGACAAATATTATGGAGCATTGTGATGACACGATCATGGAACATTGTGATGACAAGAAATCTGGACCATTGTGATGACAAGGGCCATGGTGCATTGTGATGACACGGTCATGGAACTTTGTGATGACAAGCAATCTGGAGCATTGTGATGACCATGGCCATAGAGCATTGTGATGACACGGTCATGGAACATTGTGATGACAAGAATTCTGGAGCATTGTGATGACAAGCGCCATGGAGCATTGTGATGACACAGTCATGGAACATTGTGATGACAAGAATTCTGGAGCATTGTGATGACAAGGGCCATGGAGCATTGTGATGACACGGTCATGGAACAATGTGATGACAAGAATTCTGGAGCATTGTGATGACAAGGGCCATGGAGCATTGTGATGACATGGTCATCGAACATTGTGATGACAAGAATTCTGGAGCATTGTGATGACAAGAATTCTGGAGCATTGTGATGACATGGTCATGGAACATTGTGATGACAAGAATTCTGGAGCATTGTGATGACAAGGGCCATGGAGCATTGTGATGACACGGTCATGGAACATTGTGATGACAAGAATTCTGGAGCATTGTGATGACAAGGGCCATGGATAATTGTGATGACATGATCATAGAACATTGTGATGACAAGAATTCTGAAGCATTGTGATGACATGTGTCATGGAGCATTGTAATGAAACTTTTCATTGTGCACCGTGATGACAAGGGGGATGGAGTATTGTGATGAAACTGGTCCTGGAGCATTGTGATAACAAAAGCCATTGAGCATTGTGATGACAGGCATCATGGAGCATTGTGAAGAAAGTGGTCATGGGGAATTATAATGACGATAGAGAAATGTGATGAAAATTGTCAGCAAGCAAAGTGATTAAAGTGGTCTTTTAGAATTGTCATGAAAAACTATATAGAGAATTGTGATGACCAAGGTCATGGAGAACTGTGATGACCAGGGTCATGTAGCATTGTGATGACACGGTCATGGAACATTGTGATGTCAAGAATTATGGAGCATTGTGATGACACGGTCATGGAACATTGTGATGACAAGAATTCTGGAGCATTGTGATGACAAGGGCCATGGAGCATTGTGATGACACGGTCATGGAACATTGTGATGACAAGAATTCTGGAGCATTGTGATGACAAGAATTCTGGAGCATTGTGACGACACGGTCATGGAACATTGTGATGACAAGAATTCTGGAGCATTTTGATGACAAGAATTCTGGAGCATTGTGATGACATTGTCAGGGAACATTGTGATGACAAGAATTCTGGAGCATTGTGATGACACGGTCATGGAACATTTTGATGACAAGAATTATGGAGCATTGTGATGACACGGTCATGGAACATTGTGATGACAAGAATTCTGGAGCATTGTGATGACAAGGGCCATGGAGCATTGTGATGACACGGTCATGGAACATTGTGATGACAAGAATTCTGGAGCATCGTGATGACAAGGGCCATGGTGCATTGTCATGACTCGGTCATGGAACTTTGTGATGACAAGCAATCTGGAGCATTGTGATGACCAGGGCCATGGAGCATTGTGATGACACGGTCATGCAACATTGTGATGACAAGAATTATGGAGCATTGTGATGACACGGTCATGGAACATTGTGATGACAAGAATTATGGAGCATTGTGATGACACGGTCATGGAACATTGTGATGACAAGAATTCTGGAGCATTGTGATGACAAGGGACATGGAGCATTGTGATGACACGGTCATGGAACATTGTTATGACAAGAATTCTGGAGCATTGTGGTGACAAGGGCCATGGTGCATTGTGATGACACGGTCATGGAACATTGTCATGACAAGAATTATGGAGCATTGTGATGACACAGTCATGGAACATTGTGATGACAAGAATTCTGGAGCATTGTGATGACAAGGGCCATGGAGCATTGTGATGACATGGTCATGGAACATTGTGATGACAACAATTCTGGAGCATTGTGATGACACGGTCATGGAACATTGTGATGACAAGAATTATGGAGCATTGTGATGACAAGGGCCATGGAGCATTGTGATGACATGGTCATGGAACATTGTGATGACAAGAATTCTGGAGCATTGTGATGACAAGGGCCATGGAGCATTGTAATGAGAGGTTTCATTGTGCACCGTGATGACAAGGGGGATGGAGTATTGTGATGAAACTGGTCCTGGAGCATTGTGATAACAAAAGCCATTGAGCATTGTGATGACAGGCATCATGGAGCATTGTGAAGAATGGGGACATGGGGAATTGTAATGACAATAGAGAAATGTGATGAAAATGGTCAGCAAGCAAAATGATTAAAGTGGTCATTTAGAATTGTCATGAAAAACTATATAGAGCATTGTGATGACCAAGGTCATGGAGAACTGTGATGACCAGGGTCATGTAGCATTGTGATGACACGGTCATGGAACATTGTGATGTCAAGAATTATGGAGCATTGTGATGACACGGTCATGGAACATTGTGATGAAAAGAATTCTGGAGCATTGTGATGACAAGGGCCATGTAGCATTGTGATGACACGGTCATGGAACATTGTGATGACAAGAATTCTGGAGCATCGTGATGACAAGGGCCATGGTGCATTGTCATGACACGGTCATGGAACTTTGTGATGACAAGCAATCTGGAGCATTGTGATGACCAGGGCCATGGAGCATTGTGATGACACGGTCATGGAACATTGTGATGCCAAGAATTCTGGAGCATCGTGATGACAAGGGCCATGGTGCATTGTCATGACTCGGTCATGGAACTTTGTGATGACAAGCAATCTGGAGCATTGTGATGACCAGGGCCATGGAGCATTGTGATGACACGGTCATGGAACATTGTGATGACAAGAATTCTGGAGCATTGTGATGACAAGGGCCATGGAGCATTGTGATGACACGGTCATGGAACATTGTTATGACAAGAATTCTGGAGCATTGTGGTAACAAGGGCCATGGTGCATTGTGATGACACGGTCATGGAACATTGTCATGACAAGAATTATGGAGCATTGTGATGACACGGTCATGGAACATTGTGATGACAAGAATTCTGGAGCATTGTGATGACAAGGGCCATGGAGCATTGTGATGACATGGTCATGGAACAAAGTGATGACAACAATTCTGGAGCATTGTGATGACACGGTCATGGAACATTGTGATGACAAGAATTCTGGAGCATTGTGATGACACGGTCATGGAACATTTTGATGACAAGAATTATGGAGCATTGTGATGACACGGTCATGGAACATTGTGATGAAAAGAATTTTGGAGCATTGTGATGACACGTTCATGGAACATTGTGATGACAAGAATTATGGAGCATTGTGATGACATGGTCATGGAAGATTGTGATGACAAGAATTCTGGAGCATTGTGATGACAAAGGCCATGGAGCATTGTGATGACACGGTCATGGAACATTGTGATGACAAGAATTCTGGAGCATTGTGATGACAAGGGCCATGGAGCATTGTGATGACACGGTCATAGAACATTGTGATGACAAGAATTCTGGAGCATTGTGATGACAAGGGCCATGGAGCATTGTGATGACATGGTCATGGAACATTGTGATGACAAGAATTCTGGAGCATTGTGATGACAAGGGCCATGGAGCATTGTGATGACACGGTCATGGAACATTGTAATGACAAGAATTCTGGAGCATTGTGATGACACGGTCATGGAACATTGTGATGACAAGAATTCTGGAGCATTGTGATGACACGGTCATGGAACATTGTGATGACAAGAAATCTGGAGCATTGTGATGACAAGGGCCATGGTGCATTGTGATGACACGGTCACGGAACTTTGTGATGACAACAATCTGGAGCATTGTGATGACAAGGGCCATGGAGCATTGTGATGACAAGTGTCATGGAGCATTGTAATGAGAGGTTTCATTGTGCACCATGATGACAAGGGGGATAGAGTATTGTGATGAAACAGGTCCTGGAGCATTGTGATAACAAAAGCCATTGAGCATTGTGATGACAGGCATCATGGAGCATTGTGAAGAAAGGGGTCATGGGAAATTGTAATGACAATAGAGAAATGTGATGAAAATGGTCAGCAAGCAAAGTGATTAAAGTGGTCATTTAGAATTGTCATGAAAAACTACATAGAGCATTGTGATGACAAAGGTCAAGGAGAACTGTGATGGCCAGGGCCATGGAGCATTGTGATGACACGGTCATGGATCATTGTGATGACAAGAATTCTGGAGCATTGTGATGACAAGGGCCATGGTGCATTGTGATGACACGGTCATGGAACTTTTGATGACAAGCAATCTGGAGCATTGTGATGACCAGGGCCATGGAGCATTGTGATGACACGGTCATGGAACATTGTGATGACAAGAATTCTGGAGCATTGTGATGACACGGTCATGGAACATTGTGATGACAAGAATTCTGGAGCATTGTGATGACACGGTCATGGAACATTGTGATGACAAGCATTCTGGAGCATTGTGATGACACGGTCATGGAACATTTTGATGACAAATATTATGGAGCATTGTGATGACACGATCATGGAACATTGTGATGACAAGAAATCTGGACCATTGTGATGACAAGGGCCATGGTGCATTGTGATGACACGGTCATGGAACTTTGTGATGACAAGCAATCTGGAGCATTGTGATGACCATGGCCATGGAGCATTGTGATGACACGGTCATGGAACATTGTGATGACAAGAATTCTGGAGCATTGTGATGACAAGCGCCATGGAGCATTGTGATGACACAGTCATGGAACATTGTGATGACAAGAATTCTGGAGCATTGTGATGACAAGGGCCATGGAGCATTGTGATGACACGGTCATGGAACAATGTGATGACAAGAATTCTGGAGCATTGTGATGACAAGGGCCATGGAGCATTGTGATGACATGGTCATCGAACATTGTGATGACAAGAATTCTGGAGCATTGTGATGACAAGAATTCTGGAGCATTGTGATGACATGGTCATGGAACATTGTGATGACAAGAATTCTGGAGCATTGTGATGACAAGGGCCATGGAGCATTGTGATGACACGGTCATGGAACATTGTGATGACAAGAATTCTGGAGCATTGTGATGACAAGGGCCATGGATAATTGTGATGACATGATCATAGAACATTGTGATGACAAGAATTCTGAAGCATTGTGATGACATGTGTCATGGAGCATTGTAATGAAACTTTTCATTGTGCACCGTGATGACAAGGGGGATGGAGTATTGTGATGAAACTGGTCCTGGAGCATTGTGATAACAAAAGCCATTGAGCATTGTGATGACAGGCATCATGGAGCATTGTGAAGAAAGTGGTCATGGGGAATTATAATGACGATAGAGAAATGTGATGAAAATTGTCAGCAAGCAAAGTGATTAAAGTGGTCTTTTAGAATTGTCATGAAAAACTATATAGAGCATTGTGATGACAAAGGTCATGGAGAACTGTGATGACCAGGGTCATGTAGCATTGTGATGACACGGTCCTGGAACATTGTGATGACAAGAATTATGGAGCATTGTGATGACACGGTCATGGAACATTGTGATGACCAGAATTCTGGAGCATTGTGATGACAAGGGCCATGGAGCATTGTGATGACACGGTCATGGAACATTGTGATGACCAGAATTCTGGAGCATTGTGATGACAAGGGCCATGGAGCATTGTGATGACACGGTCATGGAACATTTTGATGAAAAGAATTCTGGAGCATTGTGATGACAAGGGCCATGGTTCATTGTGATGTCACGGTCACGGAACTTTGTGATGACAACAATCTGGAGCATTGTGATCACAAGGGCCATGGAGCATTGTGATGACAAGTGTCATGGAGCATTGTAATGAGAGGTTTCATTGTGCACCGTGATGACAAGAGGGATGGAGTATTGTGGTGAAACTGGTCCTGGAGCATTGTGATAACAAAAGCCATTGAGCATTGTGATGACAGGCATCATGGAGCATTGTGAAGAAAGGGGTCATGGGAAATTGTAATGATAATAGAGAAATGTGATGAAAATGGTCAGCAAGCAAAGTGATTAAAGTGGTCATTTGGAATTGTCATGAAAAACTACATAGAGCATTGTGATGACAAAGGTCATGGAGAACTGTGATGGCCAGGGTCATGTATCATTGTGATGACACGGTCATGGAACATTGTGATGACAAAAATTATGGAGAATTGTGATGACACGGTCATGGAACATTGTGATGACAAGAATTCTGCAGCATTGTGATGACAAGGGCCATGGAGCATTGTGATGACACGGTCATGGAACATTGTGATAACAAGAATTCTGGAGCATTGTGATGACACGGTCATGGAACATTGTGATGACAAGAATTCTGGAGCATTGTGATGACACGGTCATGGAACATTTTGATGACAAGAATTATGGAGCATTGTGATGACACGGTCATGGAACATTTTGATGACAAGAATTATGGAGCATTGTGATGACACGGTCATGGAACATTGTGATGACAAGAATTATGGAGCATTGTGATGACACGGTCATGGAACATTTTGATGACAAGAATTATGGAGCATTGTGATGACACGGTCATGGAACATTTTGATGACAAGAATTATGGAGCATTGTGATGACACGGTCATGGAACATTGTGATGACAAGAATTCTGGAGCATCGTGATGACAAGGGCCATGGTGCATTGTCATGACTCGGTCATGGAATTTTGTGATGACAAGCAATCTGGAGCATTGTGATGACCAGGGCCATGGAGCATTGTGATGACACGGTCATGGAACATTGTGATGACAAGAATTCTGGAGCATTGTGATGACAAGAATTCTGGAGCATTGTGACGACACGGTCATGGAACATTGTGATGACAAGAATTCTGGAGCATTTTGATGACAAGAATTCTGGAGCATTGTGATGACATGGTCAGGGAACATTGTGATGACAAGAATTCTGGAGCATTGTGATGACACGGTCATGGAACATTTTGATGACAAGAATTATGGAGCATTGTGATGACACGGTCATGGAACCTTGTGATGACAAGAATTCTGGAGCATTGTGATGACAAGGGCCATGGAGCATTGTGATGACACGGTCATGGAACATTGTAATGACAAGAATTCTGGAGCATTGTGATGACACGGTCATGGAACATTGTGATGACAAGAATTCTGGAGCATTGTGATGACACGGTCATGGAACATTGTGATGACAAGAAATCTGGAGCATTGTGATGACAAGGGCCATGGTGCATTGTGATGACACGGTCACGGAACTTTGTGATGACAACAATCTGGAGCATTGTGATGACAAGGGCCATGGAGCATTGTGATGACAAGTGTCATGGAGCATTGTAATGAGAGGTTTCATTGTGCACCATGATGACAAGGGGGATAGAGTATTGTGATGAAACAGGTCCTGGAGCATTGTGATAACAAAAGCCATTGAGCATTGTGATGACAGGCATCATGGAGCATTGTGAAGAAAGGGGTCATGGGAAATTGTAATGACAATAGAGAAATGTGATGAAAATGGTCAGCAAGCAAAGTGATTAAAGTGGTCATTTAGAATTGTCATGAAAAACTACATAGAGCATTGTGATGACAAAGGTCATGGAGAACTGTGATGGCCAGGGCCATGGAGCATTGTGATGACACGGTCATGGATCATTGTGATGACAAGAATTCTGGAGCATTGTGATGACAAGGGCCATGGTGCATTGTGATGACACGGTCATGGAACTTTTGATGACAAGCAATCTGGAGCATTGTGATGACCAGGGCCATGGAGCATTGTGATGACACGGTCATGGAACATTGTGATGACAAGAATTCTGGAGCATTGTGATGACAAGAATTCTGGAGCATTGTGATGACACAGTCATGGAACATTGTGATGACAAGAATTCTGGAGCATTGTGATGACAAGAATTCTGGAGCATTGTGATGACATGGTCATGGAACATTGTGATGACAAGAATTCTGGAGCATTGTGATGACATGGTCATGGAACATTTTGATAAAAAGATTATGGAGCATTGTGATGACACGGTCATGGAACCTTGTGATGACAAGAATTCTGGAGCATTGTGATAACAAGGGCCATGGAGCATTGTGATGACACGGTCATGGAACACTGTGATGACAAGAATTCTGGAGCATTGTGATAACAAGGGCCATGGAGCATTGTGATGACACGGTCATGGAACATTGTGATGACAAGCAATCTGGAGCATTGTGATGACCAGGGCCATGGTGCATTGTGATGACACGGTCATGGAACTTTGTGATGACAAGCAATCTGGAGCATTGTGATGACCAGGGCCATGGAGCATTGTGATGACACGGTCATGGAACATTGCGATGACAAGAATTCTGGAGCATTGTGATGAAAAGAATTCTGGAGCATTGTGATGACACGGTCATGGAACATTGTGATGACAAGAATTCTGGAGCATTGTGATGACACGGTCATGGAACATTTTGATGACAAGAATTATGGAGCATTGTGATGACACGGTCATGGAACATTGTGATGACAAGAAATCTGGAGCATTGTGATGACAAGGGCCATGGAGCATTGTGATGACACGGTCATGGAACACTGTGATGACAAGAATTCTGGAGCATTGTGATGACAAGGGCCATGGAGCATTGTGATGACACGGTCATGGAACATTGTGATGACAAGAAATCTGGAGCATTGTGATGACAAGAGCCATGGAGCATTGTGATGACACGGTCATGGAACATTGTGATGACAAGAAGTTTGGAGCATTGTGATGACAAGGGCCATGGTGCATTGTGATGACACGGTCATGGAACATTGTGATGACAAGAATTCTGGAGCATTGTGATGACAAGGTCCATCGAGCATTGTGATGACACGGTCATGGAACATTGTGATGACAAGAATTCTGGAGCATTGTGATGACAAGGGCCATGGAGCATTGTGATGACACGGTCATGGAACATTGTGATGACAAGAATTCTGGAGCATTGTGATGACAAGGGCCATGGAGCATTGTGATGACACGGTCATGGAACTTTGTGATGACAAGCAATCTGGAGCATTGTGATGACCAGGGCCATGGAGCATTGTGATGACACTGTCATGGAACATTGTGATGACAAGAATTCTGGAGCATTGTGATGACACGGTCATGGAACATTGTGATGACAAGAATTCTGGAGCATTGTGATGACACGGTCATGGAACATTGTGATGACAAGAATTCTGGAGCATTGTGATGACACGGTCATGGAACATTTTGATGACAAATATTATGGAGCATTGTGATGACACGATCATGGAACATTGTGATGACAAGAAATCTGGACCATTGTGATGACAAGGGCCATGGTGCATTGTGATGACACGGTCATGGATCTTTGTGATGACAAGCAATCTGGAGCATTGTGATGACCATGGCCATGGAGCATTGTGATGACACGGTCATGGAACATTGTGATGACAAGAATTCTGGAGCATTGTGATGACAAGCGCCATGGAGCATTGTGATGACACAGTCATGGAACATTGTGATGACAAGAATTCTGGAGCATTGTGATGACAAGGGCCATGGAGCATTGTGATGACACGGTCATGGAACAATGTGATGACAAGAATTCTGGAGCATTGTGATGACAAGGGCCATGGAGCATTGTGATGACATGGTCATCGAACATTGTGATGACAAGAATTCTGGAGCATTGTGATGACAAGAATTCTGGAGCATTGTGATGACATGGTCATGGAACATTGTGATGACAAGAATTCTGGAGCATTGTGATGACAAGGGCCATGGAGCATTGTGATGACACGGTCATGGAACATTGTGATGACAAGAATTATGGAGCATTGTGATGACACGGTCATGGAACATTGTGATGACAAGAATTCTGGAGCATTGTGATGACACGGTCATGGAACATTGTGATGACAAGAATTATGGAGCATTGTGATGACACGGTCATGGAACCTTGTGATGACAAGAATTCTGGAGCATTGTGATGACAAGGGCCATGGAGCATTGTGATGACACGGTCATGGAACATTGTGATGACAAGAATTCTGGAGCATTGTGATGACACGGTCATGGAACATTGTGATGACAAGAAATCTGGAGCATTGTGATGACAAGGGCCATGGTGCATTGTGATGACACGGTCACGGAACTTTGTGATGACAACAATCTGGAGCATTGTGATGACAAGGGCCATGGAGCATTGTGATGACAAGTGTCATGGAGCATTGTAATGAGAGGTTTCATTGTGCACCATGATGACAAGGGGGATAGAGTATTGTGATGAAACAGGTCCTGGAGCATTGTGATAACAAAAGCCATTGAGCATTGTGATGACAGGCATCATGGAGCATTGTGAAGAAAGGGGTCATGGGAAATTGTAATGACAATAGAGAAATGTGATGAAAATGGTCAGCAAGCAAAGTGATTAAAGTGGTCATTTAGAATTGTCATGAAAAACTACATAGAGCATTGTGATGACAAAGGTCAAGGAGAACTGTGATGGCCAGGGCCATGGAGCATTGTGATGACACGGTCATGGATCATTGTGATGACAAGAATTCTGGAGCATTGTGATGACAAGGGCCATGGTGCATTGTGATGACACGGTCATGGAACTTTTGATGACAAGCAATCTGGAGCATTGTGATGACCAGGGCCATGGAGCATTGTGATGACACGGTCATGGAACATTGTGATGACAAGAATTCTGGAGCATTGTGATGACACGGTCATGGAACATTGTGATGACAAGAATTCTGGAGCATTGTGATGACACGGTCATGGAACATTTTGATGACAAATATTATGGAGCATTGTGATGACACGATCATGGAACATTGTGATGACAAGAAATCTGGACCATTGTGATGACAAGGGCCATGGTGCATTGTGATGACACGGTCATGGAACTTTGTGATGACAAGCAATCTGGAGCATTGTGATGACCATGGCCATAGAGCATTGTGATGACACGGTCATGGAACATTGTGATGACAAGAATTCTGGAGCATTGTGATGACAAGCGCCATGGAGCATTGTGATGACACAGTCATGGAACATTGTGATGACAAGAATTCTGGAGCATTGTGATGACAAGGGCCATGGAGCATTGTGATGACACGGTCATGGAACAATGTGATGACAAGAATTCTGGAGCATTGTGATGACAAGGGCCATGGAGCATTGTGATGACATGGTCATCGAACATTGTGATGACAAGAATTCTGGAGCATTGTGATGACAAGAATTCTGGAGCATTGTGATGACATGGTCATGGAACATTGTGATGACAAGAATTCTGGAGCATTGTGATGACAAGGGCCATGGAGCATTGTGATGACACGGTCATGGAACATTGTGATGACAAGAATTCTGGAGCATTGTGATGACAAGGGCCATGGATAATTGTGATGACATGATCATAGAACATTGTGATGACAAGAATTCTGAAGCATTGTGATGACATGTGTCATGGAGCATTGTAATGAAACTTTTCATTGTGCACCGTGATGACAAGGGGGATGGAGTATTGTGATGAAACTGGTCCTGGAGCATTGTGATAACAAAAGCCATTGAGCATTGTGATGACAGGCATCATGGAGCATTGTGAAGAAAGTGGTCATGGGGAATTATAATGACGATAGAGAAATGTGATGAAAATTGTCAGCAAGCAAAGTGATTAAAGTGGTCTTTTAGAATTGTCATGAAAAACTATATAGAGCATTGTGATGACAAAGGTCATGGAGAACTGTGATGACCAGGGTCATGTAGCATTGTGATGACACGGTCATGGAACATTGTGATGACAAGAATTATGGAGCATTGTGATGACACGGTCATGGAACATTGTGATGACCAGAATTCTGGAGCATTGTGATGACAAGGGCCATGGAGCATTGTGATGACACGGTCATGGAACATTGTGATGACCAGAATTCTGGAGCATTGTGATGACAAGGGCCATGGAGCATTGTGATGACACGGTCATGGAACATTTTGATGAAAAGAATTCTGGAGCATTGTGATGACAAGGGCCATGGTTCATTGTGATGTCACGGTCACGGAACTTTGTGATGACAACAATCTGGAGCATTGTGATCACAAGGGCCATGGAGCATTGTGATGACAAGTGTCATGGAGCATTGTAATGAGAGGTTTCATTGTGCACCGTGATGACAAGAGGGATGGAGTATTGTGGTGAAACTGGTCCTGGAGCATTGTGATAACAAAAGCCATTGAGCATTGTGATGACAGGCATCATGGAGCATTGTGAAGAAAGGGGTCATGGGAAATTGTAATGATAATAGAGAAATGTGATGAAAATGGTCAGCAAGCAAATTGATTAAAGTGGTCATTTGGAATTGTCATGAAAAACTACATAGAGCATTGTGATGACAAAGGTCATGGAGAACTGTGATGGCCAGGGTCATGTATCATTGTGATGACACGGTCATGGAACATTGTGATGACAAAAATTATGGAGAATTGTGATGACACGGTCATGGAACATTGTGATGACAAGAATTCTGCAGCATTGTGATGACAAGGGCCATGGAGCATTGTGATGACACGGTCATGGAACATTGTGATAACAAGAATTCTGGAGCATTGTGATGACACGGTCATGGAACATTGTGATGACAAGAATTCTGGAGCATTGTGATGACACGGTCATGGAACATTGTGATGACAAGAATTCTGGAGCATTGTGATGACAAGGGCCATGTAGCATTGTGATGACACGGTCATGGAACATTGTGATGACAAGAATTCTGGAGCATCGTGATGACAAGGGCCATGGTGCATTGTCATGACACGGTCATGGAACTTTGTGATGACAAGCAATCTGGAGCATTGTGATGACCAGGGCCATGGAGCATTGTGATGACACGGTCATGGAACATTGTGATGCCAAGAATTCTGGAGCATCGTGATGACAAGGGCCATGGTGCATTGTCATGACTCGGTCATGGAACTTTGTGATGACAAGCAATCTGGAGCATTGTGATGACCAGGGCCATGGAGCATTGTGATGACACGGTCATGGAACATTGTGATGACAAGAATTCTGGAGCATTGTGATGACAAGGGCCATGGAGCATTGTGATGACACGGTCATGGAACATTGTGATGACAAGAATTATGGAGCATTGTGATGACACGGTCATGGAACATTGTGATGACAAGAATTATGGAGCATTGTGATGACACGGTCATGGAACATTGTGATGACAAGAATTCTGGAGCATTGTGATGACAAGGGCCATGGAGCATTGTGATGACACGGTCATGGAACATTGTTATGACAAGAATTCTGGAGCATTGTGGTAACAAGGGCCATGGTGCATTCTGATGACACGGTCATGGAACATTGTCATGACAAGAATTATGGAGCATTGTGATGACACGGTCATGGAACATTGTGATGACAAGAATTCTGGAGCATTGTGATGACAAGGGCCATGGAGCATTGTGATGACATGGTCATGGAACAAAGTGATGACAACAATTCTGGAGCATTGTGATGACACGGTCATGGAACATTGTGATGACAAGAATTATGGAGCATTGTGATGACAAGGGCCATGGAGCATTGTGATGACACGGTCATGGAACATTGTGATGACAAGAATTCTGGAGCATTGTGATGACAAGGGCCATGGAGCATTGTGATGACAAGGGCCATGGAGAATTGTGATGACATGGTCATGGAACATGGTGATGACAAGAATTCTGGAGCATTGTGAAGACAAGGGCCATGGAGCATTGTGATGACAAGTGTCATGGAGCATTGTAATGAGAGGTTTCATTGTGCACCGTGATGACAAGGGGGATGGAGTATTGTGATGAAACTGGTCCTGGAGCATTGTGATAACAAAAGCCATTGAGCATTGTGATGACAGGCATCATGGAGCATTGTGAAGAATGGGGACATGGGGAATTGTAATGACAATAGAGAAATGTGATGAAAATGGTCAGCAAGCAAAATGATTAAAGTGGTCATTTAGAATTGTCATGAAAAACTATATAGAGAATTGTGATGACCAAGGTCATGGAGAACTGTGATGACCAGGGTCATGTAGCATTGTGATGACACGGTCATGGAACATTGTGATGTCAAGAATTATGGAGCATTGTGATGACACGGTCATGGAACATTGTGATGACAAGAATTCTGGAGCATTGTGATGACAAGGGCCAAATGAGCATTGTGATGACACGGTCATGGAACATTGTGATGACAAGAATTCTGGAGCATTGTGATGACAAGAATTCTGGAGCATTGTGACGACACGGTCATGGAACATTGTGATGACAAGAATTCTGGAGCATTTTGATGACAAGAATTCTGGAGCATTGTGATGACATGGTCAGGGAACATTGTGATGACAAGAATTCTGGAGCATTGTGATGACACGGTCATGGAACATTTTGATGACAAGAATTATGGAGCATTGTGATGACACGGTCATGGAACCTTGTGATGACAAGAATTCTGGAGCATTGTGATGACAAGGGCCATGGAGCATTGTGATGACACGGTCATGGAACATTGTAATGACAAGAATTCTGGAGCATTGTGATGACACGGTCATGGAACATTGTGATGACAAGAATTCTGGAGCATTGTGATGACACGGTCATGGAACATTGTGATGACAAGAAATCTGGAGCATTGTGATGACAAGGGCCATGGTGCATTGTGATGACACGGTCACGGAACTTTGTGATGACAACAATCTGGAGCATTGTGATGACAAGGGCCATGGAGCATTGTGATGACAAGTGTCATGGAGCATTGTAATGAGAGGTTTCATTGTGCACCATGATGACAAGGGGGATAGAGTATTGTGATGAAACAGGTCCTGGAGCATTGTGATAACAAAAGCCATTGAGCATTGTGATGACAGGCATCATGGAGCATTGTGAAGAAAGGGGTCATGGGAAATTGTAATGACAATAGAGAAATGTGATGAAAATGGTCAGCAAGCAAAGTGATTAAAGTGGTCATTTAGAATTGTCATGAAAAACTACATAGAGCATTGTGATGACAAAGGTCAAGGAGAACTGTGATGGCCAGGGCCATGGAGCATTGTGATGACACAGTCATGGATCATTGTGATGACAAGAATTCTGGAGCATTGTGATGACAAGGGCCATGGTGCATTGTGATGACACGGTCATGGAACATTGTGATGACAAGAATTCTGGAGCATTGTGATGACAAGAATTCTGGAGCATTGTGACGACACGGTCATGGAACATTGTGATGACAAGAATTCTGGAGCATTTTGATGACAAGAATTCTGGAGCATTGTGATGACATGGTCAGGGAACATTGTGATGACAAGAATTCTGGAGCATTGTGATGACACGGTCATGGAACATTTTGATGACAAGAATTATGGAGCATTGTGATGACACGGTCATGGAACCTTGTGATGACAAGAATTCTGGAGCATTGTGATGACAAGGGCCATGGAGCATTGTGATGACACGGTCATGGAACATTGTAATGACAAGAATTCTGGAGCATTGTGATGACACGGTCATGGAACATTGTGATGACAAGAATTCTGGAGCATTGTGATGACACGGTCATGGAACATTGTGATGACAAGAAATCTGGAGCATTGTGATGACAAGGGCCATGGTGCATTGTGATGACACGGTCACGGAACTTTGTGATGACAACAATCTGGAGCATTGTGATGACAAGGGCCATGGAGCATTGTGATGACAAGTGTCATGGAGCATTGTAATGAGAGGTTTCATTGTGCACCATGATGACAAGGGGGATTGAGTATTGTGATGAAACAGGTCCTGGAGCATTGTGATAACAAAAGCCATTGAGCATTGTGATGACAGGCATCATGGAGCATTGTGAAGAAAGGGGTCATGGGAAATTGTAATGACAATAGAGAAATGTGATGAAAATGGTCAGCAAGCAAAGTGATTAAAGTGGTCATTTAGAATTGTCATGAAAAACTACATAGAGCATTGTGATGACAAAGGTCAAGGAGAACTGTGATGGCCAGGGCCATGGAGCATTGTGATGACACGGTCATGGATCATTGTGATGACAAGAATTCTGGAGCATTGTGATGACAAGGGCCATGGTGCATTGTGATGACACGGTCATGGAACTTTTGATGACAAGCAATCTGGAGCATTGTGATGACCAGGGCCATGGAGCATTGTGATGACACGGTCATGGAACATTGTGATGACAAGAATTCTGGAGCATTGTGATGACACGGTCATGGAACATTGTGATGACAAGAATTCTGGAGCATTGTGATGACATGGTCATGGAACATTGTGATGACAAGAATTCTGGAGCATTGTGATGACAAGGGCCATGGAGCATTGTGATGACACGGTCATGGAACATTGTGATGACAAGAATTCTGGAGCATTGTGATGACAAGGGCCATGGATAATTGTGATGACATGATCATAGAACATTGTGATGACAAGAATTCTGAAGCATTGTGATGACATGTGTCATGGAGCATTGTAATGAAACTTTTCATTGTGCACCGTGATGACAAGGGGGATGGAGTATTGTGATGAAACTGGTCCTGGAGCATTGTGATAACAAAAGCCATTGAGCATTGTGATGACAGGCATCATGGAGCATTGTGAAGAAAGTGGTCATGGGGAATTATAATGACGATAGAGAAATGTGATGAAAATTGTCAGCAAGCAAAGTGATTAAAGTGGTCTTTTAGAATTGTCATGAAAAACTATATAGAGCATTGTGATGACAAAGGTCATGGAGAACTGTGATGACCAGGGTCATGTAGCATTGTGATGACACGGTCATGGAACATTGTGATGACAAGAATTATGGAGCATTGTGATGACACGGTCATGGAACATTGTGATGACCAGAATTCTGGAGCATTGTGATGACAAGGGCCATGGAGCATTGTGATGACACGGTCATGGAACATTGTGATGACCAGAATTCTGGAGCATTGTGATGACAAGGGCCATGGAGCATTGTGATGACACGGTCATGGAACATTTTGATGAAAAGAATTCTGGAGCATTGTGATGACAAGGGCCATGGTTCATTGTGATGTCACGGTCACGGAACTTTGTGATGACAACAATCTGGAGCATTGTGATCACAAGGGCCATGGAGCATTGTGATGACAAGTGTCATGGAGCATTGTAATGAGAGGTTTCATTGTGCACCGTGATGACAAGAGGGATGGAGTATTGTGGTGAAACTGGTCCTGGAGCATTGTGATAACAAAAGCCATTGAGCATTGTGATGACAGGCATCATGGAGCATTGTGAAGAAAGGGGTCATGGGAAATTGTAATGATAATAGAGAAATGTGATGAAAATGGTCAGCAAGCAAAGTGATTAAAGTGGTCATTTGGAATTGTCATGAAAAACTACATAGAGCATTGTGATGACAAAGGTCATGGAGAACTGTGATGGCCAGGGTCATGTATCATTGTGATGACACGGTCATGGAACATTGTGATGACAAAAATTATGGAGAATTGTGATGACACGGTCATGGAACATTGTGATGACAAGAATTCTGCAGCATTGTGATGACAAGGGCCATGGAGCATTGTGATGACACGGTCATGGAACATTGTGATAACAAGAATTCTGGAGCATTGTGATGACACGGTCATGGAACATTGTGATGACAAGAATTCTGGAGCATTGTGATGACACGGTCATGGAACATTTTGATGACAAGAATTATGGAGCATTGTGATGACACGGTCATGGAACATTTTGATGACAAGAATTATGGAGCATTGTGATGACACGGTCATGGAACATTGTGATGACAAGAATTCTGGAGCATTGTGATGACAAGGGCCATGGAGCATTGTGATGACACGGTCATGGAACATTGTGATGACAAGAATTCTGGAGCATCGTGATGACAAGGGCCATGGTGCATTGTCATGACTCGGTCATGGAATTTTGTGATGACAAGCAATCTGGAGCATTGTGATGACCAGGGCCATGGAGCATTGTGATGACACGGTCATGGAACATTGTGATGACAAGAATTCTGGAGCATTGTGATGACAAGAATTCTGGAGCATTGTGACGACACGGTCATGGAACATTGTGATGACAAGAATTCTGGAGCATTTTGATGACAAGAATTCTGGAGCATTGTGATGACATGGTCAGGGAACATTGTGATGACAAGAATTCTGGAGCATTGTGATGACACGGTCATGGAACATTTTGATGACAAGAATTATGGAGCATTGTGATGACACGGTCATGGAACCTTGTGATGACAAGAATTCTGGAGCATTGTGATGACAAGGGCCATGGAGCATTGTGATGACACGGTCATGGAACATTGTAATGACAAGAATTCTGGAGCATTGTGATGACACGGTCATGGAACATTGTGATGACAAGAATTCTGGAGCATTGTGATGACACGGTCATGGAACATTGTGATGACAAGAAATCTGGAGCATTGTGATGACAAGGGCCATGGTGCATTGTGATGACACGGTCACGGAACTTTGTGATGACAACAATCTGGAGCATTGTGATGACAAGGGCCATGGAGCATTGTGATGACAAGTGTCATGGAGCATTGTAATGAGAGGTTTCATTGTGCACCATGATGACAAGGGGGATAGAGTATTGTGATGAAACAGGTCCTGGAGCATTGTGATAACAAAAGCCATTGAGCATTGTGATGACAGGCATCATGGAGCATTGTGAAGAAAGGGGTCATGGGAAATTGTAATGACAATAGAGAAATGTGATGAAAATGGTCAGCAAGCAAAGTGATTAAAGTGGTCATTTAGAATTGTCATGAAAAACTACATAGAGCATTGTGATGACAAAGGTCATGGAGAACTGTGATGGCCAGGGCCATGGAGCATTGTGATGACACGGTCATGGATCATTGTGATGACAAGAATTCTGGAGCATTGTGATGACAAGGGCCATGGTGCATTGTGATGACACGGTCATGGAACTTTTGATGACAAGCAATCTGGAGCATTGTGATGACCAGGGCCATGGAGCATTGTGATGACACGGTCATGGAACATTGTGATGACAAGAATTCTGGAGCATTGTGATGACAAGAATTCTGGAGCATTGTGATGACACAGTCATGGAACATTGTGATGACAAGAATTCTGGAGCATTGTGATGACAAGAATTCTGGAGCATTGTGATGACATGGTCATGGAACATTGTGATGACAAGAATTCTGGAGCATTGTGATGACACGGTCATGGAACATTTTGATAAAAAGATTATGGAGCATTGTGATGACACGGTCATGGAACCTTGTGATGACAAGAATTCTGGAGCATTGTGATAACAAGGGCCATGGAGCATTGTGATGACACGGTCATGGAACACTGTGATGACAAGAATTCTGGAGCATTGTGATAACAAGGGCCATGGAGCAGTGTGATGACACGGTCATGGAACATTGTGATGACAAGAATTCTGGAGCATTGTGATGACAAGGGCCATGGTGCATTGTGATGACACGGTCATGGAACTTTGTGATGACAAGCAATCTGGAGCATTGTGATGACCAGGGCCATGGAGCATTGTGATGACACGGTCATGGAACATTGCGATGACAAGAATTCTGGAGCATTGTGATGAAAAGAATTCTGGAGCATTGTGATGACACGGTCATGGAACATTGTGATGACAAGAATTCTGGAGCATTGTGATGACACGGTCATGGAACATTTTGATGACAAGAATTATGGAGCATTGTGATGACACGGTCATGGAACATTGTGATGACAAGAAATCTGGAGCATTGTGATGACAAGGGCCATGGAGCATTGTGATGACACGGTCATGGAACATTGTGATGACAAGAAATCTGGAGCATTGTGATGACAAGAGCCATGGAGCATTGTGATGACACGGTCATGGAACATTGTGATGACAAGAAGTTTGGAGCATTGTGATGACAAGGGCCATGGTGCATTGTGATGACACGGTCATGGAACATTGTGATGACAAGAATTCTGGAGCATTGTGATGACAAGGGCCATGGAGCATTGTGATGACACGGTCATGGAACATTGTGATGACAAGAATTCTGGAGCATTGTGATGACAAGGGCCATGGAGCATTGTGATGACACGGTCATGGAACTTTGTGATGACAAGCAATCTGGAGCATTGTGATGACCAGGGCCATGGAGCATTGTGATGACACTGTCATGGAACATTGTGATGACAAGAATTCTGGAGCATTGTGATGACACGGTCATGGAACATTGTGATGACAAGAATTCTGGAGCATTGTGATGACACGGTCATGGAACATTGTGATGACAAGAATTCTGGAGCATTGTGATGACACGGTCATGGAACATTTTGATGACAAATATTATGGAGCATTGTGATGACACAATCATGGAACATTGGGATGACAAGAAATCTGGACCATTGTGATGACAAGGGCCATGGTGCATTGTGATGACACGGTCATGGATCTTTGTGATGACAAGCAATCTGGAGCATTGTGATGACCATGGCCATGGAGCATTGTGATGACACGGTCATGGAACATTGTGATGACAAGAATTCTGGAGCATTGTGATGACAAGCGCCATGGAGCATTGTGATGACACAGTCATGGAACATTGTGATGACAAGAATTCTGGAGCATTGTGATGACAAGGGCCATGGAGCATTGTGATGACATGGTCATCGAACATTGTGATGACAAGAATTCTGGAGCATTGTGATGACACGGTCATGGAACATTGTGATGACAAGAATTATGGAGCATTGTGATGACACGGTCATGGAACAATGTGATGACAAGAATTCTGGAGCATTGTGATGACAAGGGCCATGGAGCATTGTGATGACATGGTCATCGAACATTGTGATGACAAGAATTCTGGAGCATTGTGATGACAAGAATTCTGGAGCATTGTGATGACATGGTCATGGAACATTGTGATGACAAGAATTCTGGAGCATTGTGATGACAAGGGCCATGGAGCATTGTGATGACACGGTCATGGAACATTGTGATGACAAGAATTATGGAGCATTGTGATGACACGGTCATGGAACATTGTGATGACAAGAATTCTGGAGCATTGTGATGACACGGTCATGGAACATTGTGATGACAAGAATTATGGAGCATTGTGATGACACGGTCATGGAACCTTGTGATGACAAGAATTCTGGAGCATTGTGATGACAAGGGCCATGGAGCATTGTGATGACACGGTCATGGAACATTGTAATGACAAGAATTCTGGAGCATTGTGATGACACGGTCATGGAACATTGTGATGACAAGAATTCTGGAGCATTGTGATGACACGGTCATGGAACATTGTGATGACAAGAAATCTGGAGCATTGTGATGACAAGGGCCATGGTGCATTGTGATGACACGGTCACGGAACTTTGTGATGACAACAATCTGGAGCATTGTGATGACAAGGGCCATGGAGCATTGTGATGACAAGTGTCATGGAGCATTGTAATGAGAGGTTTCATTGTGCACCATGATGACAAGGGGGATAGAGTATTGTGATGAAACAGGTCCTGGAGCATTGTGATAACAAAAGCCATTGAGCATTGTGATGACAGGCATCATGGAGCATTGTGAAGAAAGGGGTCATGGGAAATTGTAATGACAATAGAGAAATGTGATGAAAATGGTCAGCAAGCAAAGTGATTAAAGTGGTCATTTAGAATTGTCATGAAAAACTACATAGAGCATTGTGATGACAAAGGTCAAGGAGAACTGTGATGGCCAGGGCCATGGAGCATTGTGATGACACGGTCATGGATCATTGTGATGACAAGAATTCTGGAGCATTGTGATGACAAGGGCCATGGTGCATTGTGATGACACGGTCATGGAACTTTTGATGACAAGCAATCTGGAGCATTGTGATGACCAGGGCCATGGAGCATTGTGATGACACGGTCATGGAACATTGTGATGACAAGAATTCTGGAGCATTGTGATGACACGGTCATGGAACATTGTGATGACAAGAATTCTGGAGCATTGTGATGACACGGTCATGGAACATTGTGATGACAAGCATTCTGGAGCATTGTGATGACACGGTCATGGAACATTGTAATGACAAGAATTCTGGAGCATTGTGATGACACGGTCATGGAACATTGTGATGACAAGAATTCTGGAGCATTGTGATGACACGGTCATGGAACATTGTGATGACAAGAAATCTGGAGCATTGTGATGACAAGGGCCATGGTGCATTGTGATGACACGGTCACGGAACTTTGTGATGACAACAATCTGGAGCATTGTGATGACAAGGGCCATGGAGCATTGTGATGACAAGTGTCATGGAGCATTGTAATGAGAGGTTTCATTGTGCACCATGATGACAAGGGGGATAGAGTATTGTGATGAAACAGGTCCTGGAGCATTGTGATAACAAAAGCCATTGAGCATTGTGATGACAGGCATCATGGAGCATTGTGAAGAAAGGGGTCATGGGAAATTGTAATGACAATAGAGAAATGTGATGAAAATGGTCAGCAAGCAAAGTGATTAAAGTGGTCATTTAGAATTGTCATGAAAAACTACATAGAGCATTGTGATGACAAAGGTCAAGGAGAACTGTGATGGCCAGGGCCATGGAGCATTGTGATGACACGGTCATGGATCATTGTGATGACAAGAATTCTGGAGCATTGTGATGACAAGGGCCATGGTGCATTGTGATGACACGGTCATGGAACTTTTGATGACAAGCAATCTGGAGCATTGTGATGACCAGGGCCATGGAGCATTGTGATGACACGGTCATGGAACATTGTGATGACAAGAATTCTGGAGCATTGTGATGACACGGTCATGGAACATTGTGATGACAAGAATTCTGGAGCATTGTGATGACACGGTCATGGAACATTGTGATGACAAGCATTCTGGAGCATTGTGATGACACGGTCATGGAACATTTTGATGACAAATATTATGGAGCATTGTGATGACACGATCATGGAACATTGTGATGACAAGAAATCTGGACCATTGTGATGACCATGGCCATGGAGCATTGTGATGACACGGTCATGGAACATTGTGATGACAAGAATTCTGGAGCATTGTGATGACAAGCGCCATGGAGCATTGTGATGACACAGTCATGGAACATTGTGATGACAAGAATTCTGGAGCATTGTGATGACAAGGGCCATGGAGCATTGTGATGACACGGTCATGGAACAATGTGATGACAAGAATTCTGGAGCATTGTGATGACAAGGGCCATGGAGCATTGTGATGACATGGTCATCGAACATTGTGATGACAAGAATTCTGGAGCATTGTGATGACAAGAATTCTGGAGCATTGTGATGACATGGTCATGGAACATTGTGATGACAAGAATTCTGGAGCATTGTGATGACAAGGGCCATGGAGCATTGTGATGACACGGTCATGGAACATTGTGATGACAAGAATTCTGGAGCATTGTGATGACAAGGGCCATGGATAATTGTGATGACATGATCATAGAACATTGTGATGACAAGAATTCTGAAGCATTGTGATGACATGTGTCATGGAGCATTGTAATGAAACTTTTCATTGTGCACCGTGATGACAAGGGGGATGGAGTATTGTGATGAAACTGGTCCTGGAGCATTGTGATAACAAAAGCCATTGAGCATTGTGATGACAGGCATCATGGAGCATTGTGAAGAAAGTGGTCATGGGGAATTATAATGACGATAGAGAAATGTGATGAAAATTGTCAGCAAGCAAAGTGATTAAAGTGGTCTTTTAGAATTGTCATGAAAAACTATATAGAGCATTGTGATGACAAAGGTCATGGAGAACTGTGATGACCAGGGTCATGTAGCATTGTGATGACACGGTCATGGAACATTGTGATGACAAGAATTATGGAGCATTGTGATGACACGGTCATGGAACATTGTGATGACCAGAATTCTGGAGCATTGTGATGACAAGGGCCATGGAGCATTGTGATGACACGGTCATGGAACATTGTGATGACCAGAATTCTGGAGCATTGTGATGACAAGGGCCATGGAGCATTGTGATGACACGGTCATGGAACATTTTGATGAAAAGAATTCTGGAGCATTGTGATGACAAGGGCCATGGTTCATTGTGATGTCACGGTCACGGAACTTTGTGATGACAACAATCTGGAGCATTGTGATCACAAGGGCCATGGAGCATTGTGATGACAAGTGTCATGGAGCATTGTAATGAGAGGTTTCATTGTGCACCGTGATGACAAGAGGGATGGAGTATTGTGGTGAAACTGGTCCTGGAGCATTGTGATAACAAAAGCCATTGAGCATTGTGATGACAGGCATCATGGAGCATTGTGAAGAAAGGGGTCATGGGAAATTGTAATGATAATAGAGAAATGTGATGAAAATGGTCAGCAAGCAAAGTGATTAAAGTGGTCATTTGGAATTGTCATGAAAAACTACATAGAGCATTGTGATGACAAAGGTCATGGAGAACTGTGATGGCCAGGGTCATGTATCATTGTGATGACACGGTCATGGAACATTGTGATGACAAAAATTATGGAGAATTGTGATGACACGGTCATGGAACATTGTGATGACAAGAATTCTGCAGCATTGTGATGACAAGGGCCATGGAGCATTGTGATGACACGGTCATGGAACATTGTGATAACAAGAATTCTGGAGCATTGTGATGACACGGTCATGGAACATTGTGATGACAAGAATTCTGGAGCATTGTGATGACACGGTCATGGAACATTTTGATGACAAGAATTATGGAGCATTGTGATGACACGGTCATGGAACATTTTGATGACAAGAATTATGGAGCATTGTGATGACACGGTCATGGAACATTGTGATGACAAGAATTCTGGAGCATTGTGATGACAAGGGCCATGGAGCATTGTGATGACACGGTCATGGAACATTGTGATGACAAGAATTCTGGAGCATCGTGATGACCAGGGCCATGGTGCATTGTCATGACTCGGTCATGGAATTTTGTGATGACAAGCAATCTGGAGCATTGTGATGACCAGGGCCATGGAGCATTGTGATGACACGGTCATGGAACATTGTGATGACAAGAATTCTGGAGCATTGTGATGACAAGAATTCTGGAGCATTGTGACGACACGGACATGGAACATTGTGATGACAAGAATTCTGGAGCATTTTGATGACAAGAATTCTGGAGCATTGTGATGACATGGTCAGGGAACATTGTGATGACAAGAATTCTGGAGCATTGTGATGACACGGTCATGGAACATTTTGATGACAAGAATTATGGAGCATTGTGATGACACGGTCATGGAACCTTGTGATGACAAGAATTCTGGAGCATTGTGATGACAAGGGCCATGGAGCATTGTGATGACACGGTCATGGAACATTGTAATGACAAGAATTCTGGAGCATTGTGATGACACGGTCATGGAACATTGTGATGACAAGAATTCTGGAGCATTGTGATGACACGGTCATGGAACATTGTGATGACAAGAAATCTGGAGCATTGTGATGACAAGGGCCATGGTGCATTGTGATGACACGGTCACGGAACTTTGTGATGACAACAATCTGGAGCATTGTGATGACAAGGGCCATGGAGCATTGTGATGACAAGTGTCATGGAGCATTGTAATGAGAGGTTTCATTGTGCACCATGATGACAAGGGGGATAGAGTATTGTGATGAAACAGGTCCTGGAGCATTGTGATAACAAAAGCCATTGAGCATTGTGATGACAGGCATCATGGAGCATTGTGAAGAAAGGGGTCATGGGAAATTGTAATGACAATAGAGAAATGTGATGAAAATGGTCAGCAAGCAAAGTGATTAAAGTGGTCATTTAGAATTGTCATGAAAAACTACATAGAGCATTGTGATGACAAAGGTCATGGAGAACTGTGATGGCCAGGGCCATGGAGCATTGTGATGACACGGTCATGGATCATTGTGATGACAAGAATTCTGGAGCATTGTGATGACAAGGGCCATGGTGCATTGTGATGACACGGTCATGGAACTTTTGATGACAAGCAATCTGGAGCATTGTGATGACCAGGGCCATGGAGCATTGTGATGACACGGTCATGGAACATTGTGATGACAAGAATTCTGGAGCATTGTGATGACAAGAATTCTGGAGCATTGTGATGACACAGTCATGGAACATTGTGATGACAAGAATTCTGGAGCATTGTGATGACAAGAATTCTGGAGCATTGTGATGACATGGTCATGGAACATTGTGATGACAAGAATTCTGGAGCATTGTGATGACACGGTCATTGAACATTTTGATAAAAAGATTATGGAGCATTGTGATGACACGGTCATGGAACCTTGTGATGACAAGAATTCTGGAGCATTGTGATAACAAGGGCCATGGAGCATTGTGATGACACGGTCATGGAACACTGTGATGACAAGAATTCTGGAGCATTGTGATAACAAGGGCCATGGAGCATTGTGATGACACGGTCATGGAACATTGTGATGACAAGAATTCTGGAGCATTGTGATGACAAGGGCCATGGTGCATTGTGATGACACGGTCATGGAACTTTGTGATGACAAGCAATCTGGAGCATTGTGATGACCAGGGCCATGGAGCATTGTGAAGACACGGTCATGGAACATTGCGATGACAAGAATTCTGGAGCATTGTGATGAAAAGAATTCTGGAGCATTGTGATGACACGGTCATGGAACATTGTGATGACAAGAATTCTGGAGCATTGTGATGACACGGTCATGGAACATTTTGATGACAAGAATTATGGAGCATTGTGATGACACGGTCATGGAACATTGTGATGACAAGAAATCTGGAGCATTGTGATGACAAGGGCCATGGAGCATTGTGATGACACGGTCATGGAACATTGTGATGACAAGAAATCTGGAGCATTGTGATGACAAGAGCCATGGAGCATTGTGATGACACGGTCATGGAACATTGTGATGACAAGAAGTTTGGAGCATTGTGATGACAAGGGCCATGGTGCATTGTGATGACACGGTCATGGAACATTGTGATGACAAGAATTCTGGAGCATTGTGATGACAAGGGCCATGGAGCATTGTGATGACACGGTCATGGAACATTGTGATGACAAGAATTCTGGAGCATTGTGATGACAAGGGCCATGGAGCATTGTGATGACACGGTCATGGAACATTGTGATGACAAGAATTCTGGAGCATTGTGATGACAAGGGCCATGGAGCATTGTGATGACACGGTCATGGAACTTTGTGATGACAAGCAATCTGGAGCATTGTGATGACCAGGGCCATGGAGCATTGTGATGACACTGTCATGGAACATTGTGATGACAAGAATTCTGGAGCATTGTGATGACACGGTCATGGAACATTGTGATGACAAGAATTCTGGAGCATTGTGATGACACGGTCATGGAACATTGTGATGACAAGAATTCTGGAGCATTGTGATGACACGGTCATGGAACATTTTGATGACAAATATTATGGAGCATTGTGATGACACAATCATGGAACATTGTGATGACAAGAAATCTGGTCCATTGTGATGACAAGGGCCATGGTGCATTGTGATGACACGGTCATGGATCTTTGTGATGACAAGCAATCTGGAGCATTGTGATGACCATGTCCATGGAGCATTGTGATGACACGGTCATGGAACATTGTGATGACAAGAATTCTGGAGCATTGTGATGACAAGCGCCATGGAGCATTGTGATGACACAGTCATGGAACATTGTGATGACAAGAATTCTGGAGCATTGTGATGACAAGGGCCATGGAGCATTGTGATGACACGGTCATGGAACAATGTGATGACAAGAATTCTGGAGCATTGTGATGACAAGGGCCATGGAGCATTGTGATGACATGGTCATCGAACATTGTGATGACAAGAATTCTGGAGCATTGTGATGACAAGAATTCTGGAGCATTGTGATGACATGGTCATGGAACATTGTGATGACAAGAATTCTGGAGCATTGTGATGACACGGTCATGGAACATTGTGATGACAAGAATTATGGAGCATTGTGATGACACGGTCATGGAACCTTGTGATGACAAGAATTCTGGAGCATTGTGATGACAAGGGCCATGGAGCATTGTGATGACACGGTCATGGAACATTGTAATGACAAGAATTCTGGAGCATTGTGATGACACGGTCATGGAACATTGTGATGACAAGAATTCTGGAGCATTGTGATGACACGGTCATGGAACATTGTGATGACAAGAAATCTGGAGCATTGTGATGACAAGGGCCATGGTGCATTGTGATGACACGGTCACGGAACTTTGTGATGACAACAATCTGGAGCATTGTGATGACAAGGGCCATGGAGCATTGTGATGACAAGTGTCATGGAGCATTGTAATGAGAGGTTTCATTGTGCACCATGATGACAAGGGGGATAGAGTATTGTGATGAAACAGGTCCTGGAGCATTGTGATAACAAAAGCCATTGAGCATTGTGATGACAGGCATCATGGAGCATTGTGAAGAAAGGGGTCATGGGAAATTGTAATGACAATAGAGAAATGTGATGAAAATGGTCAGCAAGCAAAGTGATTAAAGTGGTCATTTAGAATTGTCATGAAAAACTACATAGAGCATTGTGATGACAAAGGTCAAGGAGAACTGTGATGGCCAGGGCCATGGAGCATTGTGATGACACGGTCATGGATCATTGTGATGACAAGAATTCTGGAGCATTGTGATGACAAGGGCCATGGTGCATTGTGATGACACGGTCATGGAACTTTTGATGACAAGCAATCTGGAGCATTGTGATGACCAGGGCCATGGAGCATTGTGATGACACGGTCATGGAACATTGTGATGACAAGAATTCTGGAGCATTGTGATGACACGGTCATGGAACATTGTGATGACAAGAATTCTGGAGCATTGTGATGACACGGTCATGGAACATTGTGATGACAAGAATTCTGGAGCATTGTGATGACACGGTCATGGAACATTTTGATGACAAATATTATGGAGCATTGTGATGACACGATCATGGAACATTGTGATGACAAGAAATCTGGACCATTGTGATGACAAGGGCCATGGTGCATTGTGATGACACGGTCATGGAACTTTGTGATGACAAGCAATCTGGAGCATTGTGATGACCATGGCCATAGAGCATTGTGATGACACGGTCATGGAACATTGTGATGACAAGAATTCTGGAGCATTGTGATGACAAGAATTCTGGAGCATTGTGATGACATGGTCATGGAACATTGTGATGACAAGAATTCTGGAGCATTGTGATGACAAGGGCCATGGAGCATTGTGATGACACGGTCATGGAACATTGTGATGACAAGAATTCTGGAGCATTGTGATGACAAGGGCCATGGATAATTGTGATGACATGATCATAGAACATTGTGATGACAAGAATTCTGAAGCATTGTGATGACATGTGTCATGGAGCATTGTAATGAAACTTTTCATTTTGCACCGTGATGACAAGGGGGATGGAGTATTGTGATGAAACTGGTCCTGGAGCATTGTGATAACAAAAGCCATTGAGCATTGTGATGACAGGCATCATGGAGCATTGTGAAGAAAGTGGTCATGGGGAATTATAATGACGATAGAGAAATGTGATGAAAATTGTCAGCAAGCAAAGTGATTAAAGTGGTCTTTTAGAATTGTCATGAAAAACTATATAGAGCATTGTGATGACAAAGGTCATGGAGAACTGTGATGACCAGGGTCATGTAGCATTGTGATGACACGGTCATGGAACATTGTGATGACAAGAATTATGGAGCATTGTGATGACACGGTCATGGAACATTGTGATGACCAGAATTCTGGAGCATTGTGATGACAAGGGCCATGGAGCATTGTGATGACACGGTCATGGAACATTGTGATGACCAGAATTCTGGAGCATTGTGATGACAAGGGCCATGGAGCATTGTGATGACACGGTCATGGAACATTTTGATGAAAAGAATTCTGGAGCATTGTGATGACAAGGGCCATGGTTCATTGTGATGTCAGAGTCACGGAACTTTGTGATGACAACAATCTGGAGCATTGTGATCACAAGGGCCATGGAGCATTGTGATGACAAGTGTCATGGAGCATTGTAATGAGAGGTTTCATTGTGCACCGTGATGACAAGAGGGATGGAGTATTGTGGTGAAACTGGTCCTGGAGCATTGTGATAACAAAAGCCATTGAGCATTGTGATGACAGGCATCATGGAGCATTGTGAAGAAAGGGGTCATGGGAAATTGTAATGATAATAGAGAAATGTGATGAAAATGGTCAGCAAGCAAAGTGATTAAAGTGGTCATTTGGAATTGTCATGAAAAACTACATAGAGCATTGTGATGACAAAGGTCATGGAGAACTGTGATGGCCAGGGTCATGTATCATTGTGATGACACGGTCATGGAACATTGTGATGACAAAAATTATGGAGCATTGTGATGACACGGTCATGGAACATTGTGATGACAAGAATTCTGGAGCATTGTGATGACACGGTCATGGAACATTTTGATGACAAGAATTATGGAGCATTGTGATGACACGGTCATGGAACATTTTGATGACAAGAATTATGGAGCATTGTGATGACACGGTCATGGAACATTGTGATGACAAGAATTATGGAGCATTGTGATGACAAGGGCCATGGAGCATTGTGATGACACGGTCATGGAACATTGTGATGACAAGAATTCTGGAGCATCGTGATGACAAGGGCCATGGTGCATTGTCATGACTCGGTCATGGAATTTTGTGATGACAAGCAATCTGGAGCATTGTGATGACCAGGGCCATGGAGCATTGTGATGACACGGTCATGGAACATTGTGATGACAAGAATTCTGGAGCATTGTGATGACAAGAATTCTGGAGCATTGTGACGACACGGTCATGGAACATTGTGATGACAAGAATTCTGGAGCATTTTGATGACAAGAATTCTGGAGCATTGTGATGGCATGGTCAGGGAACATTGTGATGACAAGAATTCTGGAGCATTGTGATGACACGGTCATGGAACATTTTGATGACAAGAATTATGGAGCATTGTGATGACACGGTCATGGAACCTTGTGATGACAAGAATTCTGGAGCATTGTGATGACAAGGGCCATGGAGCATTGTGATGACACGGTCATGGAACATTGTAATGACAAGAATTCTGGAGCATTGTGATGACACGGTCATGGAACATTGTGATGACAAGAATTCTGGAGCATTGTGATGACACGGTCATGGAACATTGTGATGACAAGAAATCTGGAGCATTGTGATGACAAGGGCCATGGTGCATTGTGATGACACGGTCACGGAACTTTGTGATGACAACAATCTGGAGCATTGTGATGACAAGGGCCATGGAGCATTGTGATGACAAGTGTCATGGAGCATTGTAATGAGAGGTTTCATTGTGCACCATGATGACAAGGGGGATAGAGTATTGTGATGAAACAGGTCCTGGAGCATTGTGATAAGAAAAGCCATTGAGCATTGTGATGACAGGCATCATGGAGCATTGTGAAGAAAGGGGTCATGGGAAATTGTAATGACAATAGAGAAATGTGATGAAAATGGTCAGCAAGCAAAGTGATTAAAGTGGTCATTTAGAATTGTCATGAAAAACTACATAGAGCATTGTGATGACAAAGGTCATGGAGAACTGTGATGGCCAGGGCCATGGAGCATTGTGATGACACGGTCATGGATCATTGTGATGACAAGAATTCTGGAGCATTGTGATGACAAGGGCCATGGTGCATTGTGATGACACGGTCATGGAACTTTTGATGACAAGCAATCTGGAGCATTGTGATGACCAGGGCCATGGAGCATTGTGATGACACGGTCATGGAACATTGTGATGACAAGAATTCTGGAGCATTGTGATGACAAGAATTCTGGAGCATTGTGATGACACGGTCATGGAACATTGTGATGACAAGAATTCTGGAGCATTGTGATGACAAGAATTCTGGAGCATTGTGATGACATGGTCATGGAACATTGTGATGACAAGAATTCTGGAGCATTGTGATGACACGGTCATGGAACATTTTGATAAAAAGATTATGGAGCATTGTGATGACACGGTCATGGAACCTTGTGATGACAAGAATTCTGGAGCATTGTGATAACAAGGGCCATGGAGCATTGTGATGACACGGTCATGGAACACTGTGATGGCCAGAATTCTGGAGCATTGTGATAACAAGGGCCATGGAGCATTGTGATGACACGGTCATGGAACATTGTGATGACAAGAATTCTGGAGCATTGTGATGACAAGGGCCATGGTGCATTGTGATGACACGGTCATGGAACTTTGTGATGACAAGCAATCTGGAGCATTGTGATGACCAGGGCCATGGAGCATTGTGATGACACGGTCA